>NC_086446.1:161090864-161390864 GCF_028390025.1 Pseudophryne corroboree | reverse complement strand
GACAGGATGTAACTTTTCAAAAACTGGGCTCCAAACAACACCTCATGCAAAGATGTTGATGAGGTGCAATGAAGTAGCTGTATGACTAAGCCAAGCGACACAAACCATTCCAACTGGAATTATACGTCCAAATCACTAGAATTAAATGACAAAATCTCTCTATCGCCTGCTTAGTGAAGTGGAATCTAGATGGGATTTGGTACCGGGGACACAATACCTCCATCAATTGTCTAAATCTGACTGTACTAATAGCAGATACCGGACGCACGTCTAACACCAACATAAGTGTCAAGGCCTCAGTTATGAGGGCTTCTATCATCACGTGAAGCTGAACCACTAGTCATGAACATAGGCCAGGGCCTCAGCCGTTCCTTGCACCTCCTTGTCATAAATGGCATATTGGCAAGTTTACATTTCTCCTCAGATGATTTAAAAAAATAAAATGTGTCTTTTTACTGAACTTTGCTTTTTGGATTTTACATGCCCTCTATCACATTGGGCATAGGCCTTGGCATTTCATTGTCTATGTCATGGCTAGTGGCAGCAGCTTCAGCACTAGGAGAAAGTGGTTCTTGATCTTTCCCTATTTTATCCTCAAAATTTTTCTTCTCCATTATTTTTCTGGAGTTATATAACACAATATGCGGCACAGGAATGACTGATGGCTGATGCACAGGACACTACCAGTGGTCTGATGCAGGACAACACAGCAAGGGACATAATGATATTAATACAGGTTGAGTATCCCTTATCCAAAATGCTTGGGACCAGAGGAATTTTGGATATCGGATTTTTCCGTATTTTGGAATAATTGCATACCATAATGAGATATCATGGTGATGAGACCTAAATCTAAGCACAGAATACATTTATGTCACATATACACCTTATACCCCCAGCCTGAAAGTAATTTTAGCCAATATTTTTTATAACTTTGTGCATTAAACAAAGTGTGTTTACATTCACACAATTCATTTATGTTTCATATACACCTTATGCACACAGCCTGAAGGTCATTTAATACAATATTTTTATTAACTTTGAGTATTAAACAAAGTTTGTGTACATTGAGCCATCAAAAAAACAAAGGTTTCACTATCTCAGTCTCACGCAAAAAAGTCCGTATTTCGGAATATTCCGTATTTCGGAATATTTGGATATGGGATACTCAACCTGTATTATTAAACGGCAGCACTGGACATATGGCAGCAGAGTATACCACTGTGACTGTGACTGCCTCATCACTGGAATGATTGATGGCTGACGCACAGGACACTACCACTGGTCTGATGCAGGACAACACAGCAACACTAAGCAGGCTTACACTGGCCCACAGGGGTACAGGGGAAACCACCGGTGGGCCCCACCTCCTGCTCTAAGGATCAGGTTCTAGACTGTGCACTTGAATTATACATTAAACATGTTACCTTATACTGGACTATGGTATATTTTCTACAGTGCATTGCTGTTATTAATCTAGTACATTATCATGCATGAGCTGAATTTACTGTATATATTTATGAAGGTAACCAATGAGGTGACAGGCCACACCCCCTCTGTGGACTAGCCACACCCCTAAACGAGGGCCCCTACCACCGCATTCCTCCGGTGGGCCCTACATGCCCCAGTCTGACACTGACTGTAAAGGACATCATAATAATAATAATAATAATATTATTATACGGCAGCACTGAACATATGGCAGCAGAGTATACCACTGTGACTGCCTGGTCACTGGAATGACTGATGCACAGGACACTACCACTGGACTGATGCAGCACAACACAGCAGCAATGGACATATGGCAGCAAGAGGACACAGCCACTGTGACTGTACAAATACAGCACAAGACACAGACACTGAGAGAACGGAGACACGTCCTCTCTCTACACTCTCCAATGCTGGAGTGAAAATGGCGGCGACGCGCTGCTCCTTATATGGAATCCAAACCCCGCGAGAATCCGACAGAGGGATGATGACGTTTTGCCTCGTTCTGGTTTCCGAGTCAGACGGGAAAACCCGAGCCTGACTTGGATCCGAGCTCGAATGGTTAAGTCCGTTAGGGTTTGGTTCTCTGAGAACCGAACCTGCTCATTATATTAATCATACATACAAAAACTTGTATGAGCCGCACTCGTTGTAAACTTTAAAGTGGGTGCCGGTTAATGAAGAGTAATAGCAAAGTCCATGTCCACCTGAGACAAAGTGAAGTCCAGAAAAACACGGGTAGTCAGCACACCAATTAATATGCACTTAGAAAGGTTTTAATTCCTTGAAAAGCAGAAATAGACATTATGATTGTAAGAAATCAGAAAAATGCAGTCAATATTTAGGGCATAGCATATTCACCCATTCCAATGCCATTGCAACTTAACCACCTTGCATGTAATGGAATACTTGCTTATGATTTTAATATAGGATCTAAAGCACCAAGAAATCACAATATTCAAACTAGAGATGAGCGGGTTCGGCTCCTCGGGATCCGAACTTCACCCATTTTACACGGTTCTGAGGCAGCCTCGGATCTTCCCACCTTGCTCGGTTAACCCGAGCGCGCCCGAACGTCATCATCCCGCTGTCAGATTCTCGCGAGATTCGTATTCTATATAAGGAGCTGCGCGTCGCCGCCATTTTCACTCGTGCTTTGGGGATGATAGCGAGATGACGTGGCTGCGTTCTCTCAGTTTCTGTGTTCAGTGTGCTGCAAATATCTGTGCTCAGTGTGCTGCAAATATCTACGTTCTCTGCCTGAAAAACGCTACATATCTGTGATGCATTGTAGTATATAGTAGGAGGACAGTGCAGAATTTTGCTGACCACCAGTATATATATAGCAGTACGGTACAGTAGTCCATTGCTCTACCTCTGTGTCGTCAAGTATATTATCCATCCATACCTGTGCTGCATTTTAGTTGTGCGCAGTATATAGTAGGAGGACAGTGCAGAATTTTGCTGACCACCAGTATATATATAGCAGTACGGTACAGTAGTCCATTGCTCTACCTCTGTGTCGTCAAGTATACTATCCATCCATACCTGTGCTGCATTTTAGTTGTGCGCAGTATATAGTAGGAGGACAGTGCAGAATTTTGCTGACCACCAGTATATATATAGCAGTACGGTACAGTAGTCCATTGCTCTACCTCTGTGTCGTCAAGTATACTATCCATCCATACCTGTGCTGCATTTTAGTTGTGCGCAGAATATAGTAGGAGGACAGTGCAGAATTTTGCTGACCACCAGTATATTATAATATATATATATATATATATATATATATATATATATATATATAGCAGTACGGTACAGTAGGCCATTGCTATTGATATATTACTGGCATATAATTCCACACTTTAAAAAATGGAGAACAAAAATGTGGAGGGTAAAATAGGGAAAGATCAAGATCCACTTCCACCTCATGCTGAAGCTGCTGCCACTAGTCATGGTCGAGACGATGAAATGCCATCAACGTCGTCTGCCAAGGCTGATGCCCAATGTCATAGTAGAGAGCATGTAAAATCCAAAAAACAAAAGTTCAGTAAAATGACCCAAAAATCTAAATTAAAAGCGTCTGATGAGAAGAGTAAACTTGCCAATATGCCATTTACGACACGGAGTGGCAAGGAACGGCTGAGGCCCTGTCCTTTGTTCATGGCTAGTGGTTCAGCTTCACATGAGGATTGAAGTACTCATCCTCCCGCTAGAAAAATGAAAAGACTTAAGCTGGCAAAAGCACAGCAAAGAACTGTACGTTCTTCTAAATCACAAATCCCCAAGGAGAGTCCAATTGTGTCAGTTGCCTGACCTTCCCAACACTGGACAGTAAGAGGTGGCGCCTTCCATCATTTGCACACCACCTGCAAGTGCTGGAAGGAGCACCCGCAGTCCAGTTCCTGATAGTCAAATTGAAGATGTCACTGTTGAAGTACACCAGGAGGAGGATATGGGTGTTGCTGGCGCTGAGAGGGAAATTGACAAGGAGGATTCTGATGGTGAGGTGGTTTGTTTAAGTCAGGCACCCGGGGAGACATGTTGTCCATGGGACGAATATGGCCATTGACATGCCTGGTCAAATTACAAAAAAAAAATCACCTCTTCAGTGTGGAATTATTTTAACAGAAATGCGGACAACAGGTGTCAAGCCGTGTGTTGCCTTTGTCAAGCTGTAATAAGTAGGGGTAAGGACGTTAACCACCTAGGAACATCTTCCCTTATACGTCACCTGGAGCGCATTCATCAGAAGTCATTGACAAGTTCAAAAACGTTGGGTGACAGCGGAAGCAGTCCACCGACAACTAAATCCCTTCCTCTTGTAACCAAGCTCCTGCAAACCACACCACCAACTCCCTCAGTGTCAATTTCCTCCTTAGACAGGAAAGCCAATAGTCCTGCAGGCCATGTCACTGGCAAATCTGACGAGTCCTCTCCTGCCTGGGATTCCTCCGATGCATCCTTGAGTGTAACGCCTACTGCTGCTGGTGCTGCTGTTATTGCTGCTGGGAGTAGATAGTCATCCCAGAGGGGAAGTCGGAAGACCACTTGTACTACTTCCAGTAAGCAACTGACTGTCCAACAGTCCTTTGCGAGGAAGATGAAATATCACAGCAGTCATCCTGCTGCAAAGCAGATAACTCAGGCCTTGGCAGCCTGGGTAGTGTTAAACGTGTGTCCGGTATCCACCATTAATTCACAGGGAATTAGACAATTTATTGAGTTAGTGTGTCCCCGGTACCAAATACCATCTAGGTTCCACTTCTCTAGGCAGGCGATACAGAGAATGTACACAGACGTCAGAAAAAGAGTCACCAGTGTCCTAAAAAAATACAGTTGTACCTAATGTCCACTTAACCACGGACATGTGGACAAGTGTAGCAGGGCAGACTCAGGACTATATGACTGTGACAGCCCACTGGGTAGATATATTGCCTCCTGCAGCAAGAACAGCAGCGGCGGCACCAGTCGCAGAATCTCACAAACGCCAACTCGTTCCTAGGCAGGCTACGCTTTGTATCACCGCTTTCCATAAGAGGCACACAGCTGACAACCTCTTACGGAAACTGAGGAACATAATCGCAGAATGGCTTACCCAATTTGGACTCTCCTGGGGATTTGTGACATCGGACAATGCCACCAATATTGTGGGTGCATTACATGTGGGCAAATTCCAGCATGTCCCATGTTTTGCACATACATTGAATTTGGTGGTGCAGAATTTAAAAAAAAAACGACAGAGGCATGCAAGAGATGCTGTCGGTGGCCCAAAGAATTGCGGGCCACTTTCGGCATTCAGCCACCACGTGCCGAAGACTGGAGCACCAGCAAACACTACTGAACCTGCCTCGCCATCATCTGAAGCAAGAGGTGGTAACGAGGTGGAATTCAACCCTTTATATGCTTCAGAGGATGGAGGAGCAGCAAAAGGCCATTCAAGCCTATACCTTTGCCTATGATATAGGCAAAGGAGGGGGAATGCACCTGACTCAAGCGCAGTGGAGAAAGATTTCAACATTGTGCAAGGTTCTGCAACCCTTTGAACTTGCCACACGTGAAGTCAGTTCAGACACTGCCAGCCTGAGTCAGGTCATTCCCCTCATCAGGCTTTTGCAGAAGAAGCTGGAGAGATTGAAGGAGGAGCTAAAATGGAGCGATTCCGCTAGGCATGTGGGACTTGTGGATGGAGCCCTTAATTCGCTTAACCAGGATTCACGGGTGGTCAATCTGTTGAAATCAGAGCACTACATTTTGGCCACCGTGCTCGATCCTAGGTTTAAAGCCTACGTTGTATCTCTCTTTCCAGCAGACACAAGTCTGCAGAGGTGCAAAGACCTGCTGGTGAGACACTTGTCAGGTCAAGCGGAACGTGACCCGTCAACAGCTCCTCCTTCACATTTTCCCGCAACTGGGGCTGCGAGGAAAAGGCTAAGAATTCCAAGCCCACACGCTGGCGGTGATGCAGGGCAGTCTGGAGTGAGTGCTGACATCTGGTCCGGACTGAAGGACCTGCCAACGATTACTGACATGTCGTCTACTGTCACTGCATATGATTCTGTCACCATTGAAAGAATGGTGGAGGATTATATGAGTGACCGCATCCAAGTAGGCACGTCAGACAGTCCGTACGTATACTGGCAGGAAAAAGAGGCAATTTGGAGGCCCTTGCACAAACTGGCTTTATTTTACCTTAGTTGCGCCCCCTCCAGTGTGTACTCCGAAAGAGTGTTTAGTGCAGCCGCTCACCTTGTCAGCAATTGGCATATGAGGTTACTTCAAGAAAATGTGGAGAAGATGATGTCCATCAAAATTAATTATTATCAATTCCTCCGTGGAGACATTCACCAGAAATTGCCTCAAGAAAGTACACAGGGACCTGAGATGGTGGACTCCAGTGGGGACGAATTAATAATCTGTGAGGAAAGGTATGTACACAGTGAAAGGGGTGAGGAATCGGACAATGAGGAGGAGGTGGTCATCTTGCCTCTGTAGAGCCAGTTTGTGCAAGGAGAGATTGATTGCTTCTTTTTTGGTGGGGGCCCAAACCAACCAGTCATTTCAGTCACAGTCGTGTGGCAGACCCTGTTGCTGAAATGATGGGTTTGTTGAAGTGTGCATGTCCTGTTTATACAACATAAGGGTGGGTGTCAGGGCCCAAGGACAATTCCATCTTGCACCTCTTTTTTTTTTTATTTATCTTTGCATCATGTGCTGTTTGGGGACTATTTTTTGAAGTGCCATCCTGTCTGACACTGCAGTGCCACTCCTAGATGGGCCAGGTGTTTGTGTCGACCACTTGGGTCGCTTAGCTTAGTCATCCAGTGACCTCGGTGCAAATTTTAGGACAAAAAAATAATATTGTGAGGTGTTCAGAATAGACTGGAAATGAGTGGAAATTATGGTTATTGAAGTTAATAATACTATGGGATCAAAATGACCCCCAAATTCTAGGATTTCAGCTGTTTTTGAGGGTTTTTTGTAAAAATAAAAAAAAACACCTGAATCCAAAACACACCCGAATCCGACAAAAAATTTTTCAAAGAGGTTTGGCCAAAACGCGTCCGAATCCAAAACACGGCCGCGGAACCAAAACCCGAAAAATTTTCGGTGCATATCACTTCAAACCCATATGTGGAGATAATAGGATTGTGGTTACCTACCGGTAAATCCTTTTCTCGTAGTCCGTAGAGGATGCTGGGGTCCACATTAGTACCATGGGGGTATAGACTGGTCCACCAGGAGCCATTGGCATTTTAAGAGTTTGAGATGTGGGCTGGCTCCTCCCTCTATGCCCGTCCTACCAGACTCAGTCTAGAAACTGTGCCCGAGGAGACGGACATCTTCGAGAGAACGATTTAACACAGATAGTGGCGAGATTCATACCAGCTCACACATACAAGGCACATTAAGCTAACTTGCTTTTAACTCTCAGCAACTGCTGAAACATTACTTTCCAAGTAACAATGCAGTACATAAAGAAATAAAGATGTACTGAACCAGATAACGATTGCAGGAAAACGAAGCGCTGGGTGGGCGCCCAGCATCCTCTACGGACTACGAGGAAAAGGATTTACTGGTAGGTAACCAAATTCCTATTTTCTCTTACGTCCTAGAGGATGCTGGGGTCCACATTAGTACCATTGAGATGTACCAAAGCTCCCAGAACGGGAGGGAGAGCGCAGAGGCTCCTGCAGAACTAATTGACTGAACTTCAGATCATCAGCGGCCAAAGTATCGAACTTGTAAAACTTTGCAAACGTGTTCGAACCAGACCAAATTGCAGCTCGGCAAAGTTGCAATGCTGAGACACCCCGGGCAGCCGCCCAGGAAGACCCCACCTTACGAGTAGAGTGGGCCTTAACAGATTTTGGACACGGCAATCCTGATGTAGAATAAGTGTGCTGGATAGTGACCCTAATCCAGCGAGAGATCGTCTGCTTAGAAGCAGGACACCCAATTTTCTTGGGATCATATAGGACAGTGATGGCTAACCTTGACACTCTGGCTGTTGAACTACACATCCCAGCATGCCCTGCATCAGTTTTAGCAAGTCAAAATAGCAAAACTGTAGCAGGGCATGCTGGGATGTGTAGTTCAACAACAACTGGAATGTCAAGGTTAGCCATCACTGTTATAGGACAAACAGTCCGACTTTGTGATGAGAAGTTCTCTTCACATATATCTTCAGAGCCCTCACAACATCCAAGGACTTTGATGTAATTGAGGAGTCAGTAGCCACTGGCACCACAATAGGTTGGTTGATATGAAATGTTGACACAACCTTCGGAAGAAACTGCTGACATGTCCGGAGCTCATATCTATCTTCGTGGAAGATCAAGCAAGGGTCTTTACAGGATAAAGCCCCCAATTCGGACACACGCCTAGCCGAAGCGAAGGCCAACAACGTGACAGCCTTCCATGTAAGAAATTTGACCTCAACCTCCTGTAGGAGGCTCAAACCAATCCGACTGGAGGAACTGCAACACCACGTTAAGGTCCCATGGCTCCGTAGGCGGTACAAAGAAAGGTTGGATGTGCAGAACTCCCTTCAAAAAAGTTTGAACCTCAGGGAGGGCAGCCAATTGTTTCTGGAAGAAAATGGATATGGCCGAAATCTGGACCTTCACAGATCCCAACTTCAGGCCCATAACCACACCTGCTTGCAGGAAGAGGAGAAAACGTTCGAGTTGAAACTCCACCGTAGAAAACTTCGATTCACACCAAGAGACATATTTCTTCCAAAAACTATGGTAATGTTTAGACATTACCCCTTTCCTAGCCTGTATCAGGGTAGGAATGACCATCTTTGGAATGCCCTTCTGAGCAAGTATCAGGCGCTCAACTTCCATGCCGTCAAACGTAGCCGCGGTAAGTCTTCATAGGTGAATGGCCCCTGCTGCAGCAGGTCCTCCCAAAGAGGAAGAGGCCTCGGCTCTTCTGGCAAGAGATTCAGAAGGTCCGCATACCAAGCCCGCCTTGGCCAGTCTGGATCAATGAGGATCGCTTGAACTCTTTTTCCCCGCATGAGTTTTAGAACTCTTGGAATGAGTGGAAGTGGTGGAAACACATACACCAACTTGAATACCCACGGAGACACCAGGGCATCCACTGCCACTGCTTGTGGGTCCCTCGACCTGGAACAATAGCGATGCAGCTTTTTGTTGAGACGAGAGGCCATCATGTCTATTTGGGGTAACCCCCAAAAGGTCTGTTATTTCCTTGAACACCTCCGGATGGAGACTCCACTCCCCTGGATAGAGATCGTGTCTGCTGAGGAAGTATGCTTCCCAGTTGTCCACTCCCAGACTGTAGATTGCTGAGAGCGCCAACACGTGTCTTTCTGCCCAGAGGATGATTCTTGTCACCGCCGACATTGCAGCTCTGCTCTTCATTCCGCCTTGTCAGTTTATGTAGGCTACAGTCATTACATTGTCCGACTGCACTTGAATGGCTCGATTTCTGAAAAGATGGGCCGCCTGAAGAAGACCGTTGTAGATGGCTCTTAGTTCCAGGATGTTGATGGGCAGCACCGAATGAGCAAACACAAGGTCCTCCTCAGCCAGGGTATCAAACTTGTAGAACTTTGCAAAGGTGTTTGAACCTGACCAAGTAGCCGCTCTGCAAATCTGTAATGCAGAGACCCCTCGGGAAGCCGCCCAAGAAGAGCCCACCTTCCTTGTGGAATGGGACTTAACTGATTTAGGCAGCGGCAACCCAGCCGCAGAATGAGCCTGCTGAATCGTGTTACAGATCCAGCGAGCAATAGTTTGCTTTGAAGCAGGCGCCCCAAGCTTGTTGGAAGCATACAGGATAAACAAAGATTCTGTTTTCCTGACCTTAGCCGTTCTGGCTACATAAACCTTCAAAGCCCCGACTACATCCAGTGACTCGGAATCCTCCAAGTTAGTAGTAGCCACAGGCACCACAATAGGTTGGTTTATATGAAAGGATGAAACCACTTTCGGCAGAAATTGTGGGCGAGTCCGCAATTCTGCTCTGTCCGCATGGAAAACCAGATAAGGGCTTTTATGTGACAAAGCCGCCAATTCTGACACACGCCTAGCCGAAGCCAAGGCTAATAGCATGACCACCTTCCACGTGAGATATTTTACTTCCACCGTTTTGAGTGGTTCAAACCAGTGTGATTTCAGGAAACTCAACACCACGTTAAGATCCCAAGGTGCCACTGGAGGCACAAAAGGGGTCTGAATATGCAGCACTCCTTTTACAAACGTCTGAACTTCAGGCAGAGAAGCCAGTTCTTTTTGAAAGAAAATTTATAAGGCCAAAATCTGAACATTAATGGAACCCAATTTAAGGCCCAAAGTCACTCCTGACTGAAGTAAGTGAAGGAAACGGCCCAGCTGGAATTCCTCCGTAGGGGCATTCCTGGCCTCACACCAAGCCACATATTTTCACCATATACGGTGATAATGTTGAGCCGTCACATCCTTCCTAGCCTCTATCAGCGTAGGAATGACCTCATCCGGAATGCCTTTTTCTGCTAGGATACGGCGTTCAACCGCCATGCCGTCAAACGCAGCCGCGGTAAGTCTTGGAACAGACAGGGCCCCTGTTGCACAAGTCCTGTCCTAGAGGCAGAGGCCACGGGTTCTCTAAGAGCATTTCTTGCCGATCTGGATACCAAGTCCTTCTTGGCCAATCCAGAACAATGAGTATTGTTCTCACTCTTCTTTTCCTTATGATTCTCAGCACCTTGGGTATGAGAGGAAGAGGAGGAAATACATAGACCGACTGGAACACCCACGCTGTCACCAGTGCGTCCACAGCTATCGCCTGAGGGTCTCTTGACCTGGCGCAATATCTCAGAAGCTTTTGTTGAGGCGGGATGCCATCATGTCCACCTGTGGCAGTTCTCACCGACTTGCAATCTGCGTGAAGACTTCTTGATGAAGTCCCCACTCTCCCGGGTGGAGGTCGTGCCTGCTGAGGAAGTCTGCTTCCCAGTTGTCCACTCCCGGAATGAACACTGACAGTGCGCTTACGTGATTCTCCGCCCAGCGAAGAATTCTGGTGATTTCTACCATCGCCACCCTGCTCCTTGTGACGCCTTGGCGGTTTACATGAGCCACTGCGGTGATGTTGTCTGACTGAATCAGAACCGGTTGGTCGCGAAGCAGGGACTCCGCTTGACGTAAGGCGTTGTATATGGCCCTTAGTTCCAGGATGTTGATGTGAAGGCAAGTCTCCTGACTTGACCACAGCCCTTGGAAATTTCTTCCCTGTGCGACTGCCCCCCACCCTCGGAGGCTTGCATCCGTGGTCACCAGGACCCAGTCCAGAATGCCGAATCTGCGACCTTCGAGAAGGTGAGCACTCTGCAGCCACCACAGGAGAGACACACTGGCCCTGGGGGATAGGGTGATTAACCGATGCATCTGAAGATGTGATCCGGACTACTTGTCCAGTAAGTCCCATTGGAAGGTCCTCGCATGGAACCTGCCGAAAGGAATGGCCTTGTATGATGCCACCATCCTTCCCAGGACTCGAGTGCAGTGATGCACTGACACCTGTTTTGGTTTTAATAGATTCCTGACCAGTGTCATGAGCTCCTGAGCTCTCTCTATCGGGAGATAAACCCTTTTCTGGTCTGTGTCTAGGATCATGCCTAGGAGAGGCAGATGAGCTGTAGGAACCAACTGCGACTTTGGAATATATAGAATCCAGCCGTGTTTCCGTTACACTTCCAGAGAAAGTGATACGCTGTTCAGCAACTGCTCTCTTGATCTCGCTTTTATGAGGAGATCGTCCAAGTACGTGATATTAGTGACACCTTGCTTCCGCAGGAGCACCATCATTTCCGCCATTACCTTGGTGAATATTCTCGGGCCGTGGAGAGACCAAACGGCAACGTCTGAAATTGGTAATGACAATCCCGTACCGCAATTCTGAGGTACGCCTGATGAGGTGGATAAATGGGGACATGAAGGTATGCATCCTTTATGTCCAGAGTCACCATAAAATCTCCCCCTTTCAGGCTTGCAATGACCGCACTTAGCGATTCCATCTTGAACTTGAACCTTTTCAGGTATATGTTAAGGATTTTAAATTCAATATGGGTCTAACCAAACCGTCTGGTTTCGGGACTACAACATGGTCGAATAATAACCCCCTCCTTGTTGAAGGAGGGGAACCTTTACCACCACCTGTTGAAGATACAATTTGAGAATTGCAGTTAACACTGTTTCCCTCTCGTGGGAGGAAGCCGGCAGGGCCGTCGGTGAGGGGGCATCTCCTCAAAGTCCAGCTTGTATCCCTGAGACACAATATCTATTGCCCAGGGATCTAACAGGGAGTGAACCCACTTGTGGCTGAACTTACGAAGGCGTGCCCCCACCGGGCCTAGCTCCGCCTGTGGAGCCCCAGCGACATGCAGTGGATTTTGTAGAGGCCGGGGAGGACTTCTGTTCCTGGGAACTAGCTGTGTTGTGCAGCTTCTTTCCTCTGCCCCCGCCTCTGGCAAGAAAGGACGCACCTCGGACTTTCTTGTTTCTTTGTTCGAAAGGCTGCATTTGATAATGTCGTGCTTTCCTAGGCTGTGCAGGAATATAAGGCAAAATATCAGAATTACCAGCTATAGCTGTGGAGACCAGGTCCGAGAACCCTTCTCCACACAATCCTTAGCCTTCCATATGCCTCTTAAGTCGGCATCATCTGTCCATTGCATATTCTACAGGACACGTCAAGCAGAAATCGACATAGCTTTGACTCTAGGACCCATGTCTCTTTGGGCATGATATATATATATATATATATATATATATATATATCGGTCCAGGTGAAACGGCACTCGGAGATCATAAAAATGTGAAGAAATTTATTTCATATCATTAACGTTTCGGGGCAGCAAGCCCCGTCCTCAGAATGAACACAGCAGAAATACAAGTGAAAACACTTACCCATTTAAATAGAACCCCACACCGCCGGCGTCGCCATCCTTCGTTTCCGCCCTCGCGTCTCCTTCACCCTGCTGCATCCGCCGCGTCATTTCCGTGTACAAGGCTGACGGTTACCAAGGGAACGCAAGCATGCGTTCCACCGCCAGCCAGTGCTGCGTTCCACAGCTGACAGACGTGGGCAGCTCAGACGGGGAGGACTCTGCGAGGGGAGAAAAAGAGGATCGGAGGCGCCCACATCAAACAACAATACAGTTATTGTGCCCCTATACACAATGCACGGGCACATGACATACAACCAAAACAATAATTAAAAGCATGTGCAGAGTCTGAGAGGAAATGCAATGACAAGCACCTGCAGCACATATATATATCTCGAATGCAGAATTACAACACATTATACCATAATGAAAAGGGCAATAAGCAATGCTAGAGAAACTATGATAAAAACTCAAAAATCCTCGCTATACCAGTGTGTTCCAATTTATTTTCTCATTAAGACCACCCGGAAATATAGTTCCCAATCGGGTGATCCAGCGTGCTTCCTTGATAAGTAGAGTTTTGGATCTATCCCCCCCCACGGAGTGACAGGGGGACATGATCAATCATAAAATACCGAAGGGAATCTAAAGAGTGGCCAGCCTGTTTGAAATGTTTGGCCACCGGTTGGTCAATCAGTTTACCTTCAAGGGTTAATTTAATAGCCGACCTGTGGGCAGCCATTCGTTCAGAAAACGTACGAATGGTTTGCCCAACATAGAACAGTCCACAGGGGCATATGATGATATATATGACATGAGTGGTGGAGCAGGTAAGTACAAATCTGATGTCATATTTTTCATTCTCGCAGTGGGGGTGTTGAAAGGCTTTGCAACTAAACATGAAACTACAAGTGGTACATCCACTGCAACGATAGCAACCAGGTGCTTTATAATGTACATTAGGTAATTTAGAATCTCCCATCCCGGTGATATCTGTTCTAACCACTCTGTCTCTAATGTTCCTCCCACGTCTAAATGCCATCATCGGGGTGGACTGATGTAACCCTTTCAGGTCTGGGTCAGTAGACAGTATAGGCCATAATGCCCTAGTGGCTCGTCTCATGATAGGGTTAGAAGTGGAAAAGTCACAGGGAAAAGGGATTTTCGACCTACGTTGCTTCTTAGCAGGTTTAAGTAGCGCGTGCCTAGGTATCGACAACACCTCTATCTTATTGGCCTGTAGCAGACTATTATCATAGCCACGGGCCAAAAATTTCGTAATCAATACATCAATTTCCCTAATGAGTACCACTGGATCACTGACAATGCGTGCAATACGCATCATCTGGGACCGAGGTAGGCCATTCTTCAAAGACTCAGGGTGATGGCTAGATGCCGTCAAAAGGGTATTGCGATCGGTAGATTTGTGAAACACCTCAGTGGTCAAAATGCCATTGTCAACCCTAATGGCTACGTCAAGAAAATGCGCCTCACCGGTACTGCAAGTAAATGTGAATTTGACGGGGGAATCTCTGCAATTAATGTCTGACATCATTTTCCTAAATGAGCTTTCACCACCCTTCCATAATAGGAAGATATCGTCGATATAGCGACAAAACATTAGAATATTATCACTGATGTCCTGATTATTAAAAAACAACTCCTTCTCTTGGACAAACATATATATATATATTAGCGTACGATGGGGCCACAGGGGACCCCATCGCACACACCCTGAGTTGCAGAAAGAACTGTCCGTCAAACAAAAAATAGTTACGACGGAGAGTTAATTCTAGCAAAGTCAAAAACAGGTCGTGGTCAAACATATCAGCAGGAAGATGAGAACTAAGAAATGAAGACATAGCTGCCAAACCCCCAGTATGGGGGATCACAGTATTAAGCAGGAACGAAGTAGTGTCTTTCAGGAATGTTGATTGGAGAGGAAGATAAGGTTGCAGGATAGAATCCAGAAACTGCGCAACGGACTGCCTGGGGGTTTTGAACTATTTTTATGCAAATTAGGCAGTGTGTATAGCACTGGTACTCTAGGGTATTTAATAGAGAGTGCTTTCAACATCTTTGCTGGTAATTTACCCTCCAACACAGCCGAATTTAGAATACGATCCAGTTCCTTCTGATATTTAGATGTTGGGTCCGTAGTCAACTTTTGGTAAACCTCCATATGTGCCAACTGCGAATATATCTCCACTTTATAATCTTCCAGGTTCAGGATCACAATGGCCCCGCCCTTATCGGCGGGCCTAATCACTATGTCTTCATAGGAGCCCAATGAGATGAGAGCTTGGGACTCTTCTCTGGAGAGATTAAATTTGATTTTAGACGGAGCAGTGGTAAATTTGATAATAGACTCATCCAATAGTCTGTGGAACGTTTTCAAAGAGGCATTCGTGGAAGGTGGATCGTATGATGATCTAGATGATTTTTTCAAAAAGGTGGAAAAAATAGAGGTCTCAGAATCTTCCAGTCTATCTTGGAAATGTTCTCTTAAGCGAAGTCTGCGTGAGAATGCATGAAGGTCCCTGTTCCAATTAAAGGGGTCATGGAGATTTGTGGGGACAAAACTAAGTCCTTTATTGAGAACCGCAAGTTCAGTGGTACTCAACACACGGTCGGAAAGATTAAAGATTAACGGTTCTTGCGTTGTGTCACAGCTCTTACCCCTTTTGTTTTGGCCACCCCGGCGGTTGGAAGTGATCTTATAGGGTTTGCCGACTCTCGTGATGTGCCCTCTAAAGGGATGTTTAAAGGGGCAGAAGCGTCTTCAGTTTCTGATGTTGCAAATTCGCTCTCAGAGCTGGATTTCTGAGTACCTTCTTTCCGATTAGACTTGCGGAACCACGGTCTTCTCATATGTGGCGGTCTCTTATTTGAATCAACGGAATTTCCCCCGGCTAACCAACGGTAGACTTGGTTATCCTCATAGTCGGTGTCCACCGTGAGTTTCTTATTCCTTTTGAATTTAAGGAGGTCACGTTTATATTGTGTACACTGATTTTCTAGCTTCAAGATCCAATCCTGTGTACTGTCCTCCTCTAAAGTTTTATACTGTTCTTTCTCAAAGATATCAATTTTAGATCTGGTTTTGGAAAGTTCCTTGTTGGCCTCATCAATCACTAAAATCATCAGGTCGAATGCGCACTTGTTTAATATGGCGATCCAACGGCGAACAAAATCCGGGTTGTTGCGCCCTATGGTGGGTACATTTCTTACCCGAAATCCACGTGGGATTTTATTTTCGCGGTAGTATTCAGATAGAGTGCTGCCGTGTAGAGCAAAGTCTATTTCCCGGCGTTTAAGTTTCCAGATCTGATGATACAGGATCTCTGGGTCCACTGTTTTGTCCGAGAGAAATTGATGTATTGATTACGAAATTTTTGGCTCGTGGCTATGATAATAGTCTGCTACAGGCCAATAAGATAGAGGTGTTGTCGATACCTAGGCACGCGCTACTTAAACCTGCTAGGAAGCAACGTAGGTCGAAAATCCCTTTTCCCTGTGACTTTTCCACTTCTAACCCTATCATGAGACGAGCCACTCGGGCATTATGGCCTATAGTGTCTACTGACCCATACCTGAAAGGGTTACATCAGTCCACCCCGATGATGGTATTTAGACGTGGGAAAAACATTAGAGACAGAGTGGTTAGAACAGATATCACCGGGATGGGAGATTCTAAATTACCTAATGTACATTATAAAGCACCTGGTTGCTATCGTTGCAGTGGATGTACCACTTGTAGTTTCATGTTTAGTTGCAAAGCCTTTCAACACCCCCACTGCGAGAATGAAAAATATGACATCAGATTTGTACTTACCTGCTCCACCACTCATGTCATATATATCATCATATGCCCCTGTGGACTGTTCTATGTTGGGCAAACCATTTGTACGTTTTCTGAACGAATGGCTGCCCACAGGTCGGCTATTAAATTAACCCTTGAAGGTAAACTGATTGACCAACCGGTGGCCAAACATTTCAAACAGGCTGGCCACTCTTTAGATTCCCTTCGGTATTTTATGATTGATCATGTCTCCCTGTCACTCCGTGGGGGGGATAGATCCAAAACTCTACTTATCAAGGAAGCACGCTGGATCACCCGATTGGGAACTATATTTCCGGGTGGTCTTAATGAGAAAATTGGAACACACTGGTATAGCGAGGATTTTTGAGTTTTTATCATAGTTTCTCTAGCATTGCTTATTGCCCTTTTCATTATGGTATAATGTGTTGTAATTCTGCATTCGAGATATATATATGTGCTGCAGGTGCTTGTCATTGCAGTTCCTCTCAGACTCTGCACATGCTTTTAATTATTGTTTTGGTTGTATGTTATGTGCCCGTGCATTGTGTATAGGGGCACAATAACTGTATTGTTGTTTGATGTGGGCGCCTCCGATCCTCTTTTTCTCCCCTCGCAGAGTCCTCCCCGTCTGAGCTGCCCACGTCTGTCAGCTGTGGAATGCAGCGCTGGCTGGCGGTGGAACGCATGCTTGCGTTCCCTTGGTAACAGTCAGCCTTGTACACGGAAATGAGGCGGCGGATGCAGCAGGGTGAAAGAGACGCGAGGGCGGAAACGAAGGATGGCGACGCCGGCGGTGTGGGGTTCTATTTAAATGGGTAAGTGTTTTCACTTGTATTTCTGCTGTGTTCATTCTGAGGACGGGGCTTGCTGCCCCGAAACGTTAATGATATGAAATAAATTTCTTCACATTTTTATGATCTCCGAGTGCCGTTTCACCTGGACCGATATCAAACTGCTTTAACTGGCACCGGAGCATGCTGATTCCAGGATTTGAGTGCCGGCCAACACTGGAAGTATATATATATATATATATATATATATATCTCTCTTAAGACAGCATCTTTAATATATCTATCTATCTATCTATCTATCTATCTATCTATCTATATATATATATATATATATACACATACATACTAGGGTCTCAATCTCTGCTGATAAGGTACCTGTCCACGCTGCCACAGCGCTATAACCCCATGCCGACACAATCGCCGGTCTGAGTAGTGTACCAGAATGTGCACGCTATCTGCAGGATCCCTGAGAATAGCGGTTACGTCAGGGCTACCTTTTGGGCAAACGTGACACCCTAGGGGAAGATTCCCATCGTATCCTGGCCCTAGTGGGGAAAGGTTACTCCCTCAGAATTCTTTGTGAGAAACTGCAGTCTCTTGTCTGGAGATTCCCGCTCTTTTTCATCATGAGAGGAGGGAAATTTACCTCAGCTTTCTTCCCCTTAAACATGTGTACCCTTGTGTCAGGGACAGATGAGTCATCAGTGATATGCAAATCATCTTTTATTACAATAATCATATATTGAATACTTTTCTGCCATTTTGGCTGTAACTTTGCATTATCGTGGTCGACACTGGAGTCAGACTCCGTGTCGATATCAGTGTCTATTATTTTGGATAGTGATCATTGAGAGACTCTGAAGGTCTCTGCGACATAGGGACAGTCATGGGTTTATTCCCTGTCTGTTTTCTAATCTTTTGTGCAATAAATTCACCTTAGCACTTAATTACACATATCCAAACAGGTGTCGGCGTTGTCGACGGAGACACCCTCTCACACACATATTTGCTCCATCTCCTCCTTCGGGGAGCCTTTTACCTCAGACATGTCGACACACACGTACCGACACCACACACTCAGGGAATGCTCATCTGAAGACAATTCCCCCATAAGGCCCTTTGGAGAGACAGAGAGAGAGTATGCCAGCACACACCCCAGCGCTATTAACCCAGGAATAACACAGTAACTTAATGTTAACCCAGTGACTGCTGTTTATATTGATTTTTGTGCCTAATTATGTGCCCCCCCCTCTCTTTTTACCCTCTTCTACTGTGTAACTGCAGGGGAGAGGCTGCTGAGCTTCCTCTCAGCGGTGCTGAGGAGAAAAAACATGGCGCTGGTGAGTGCTGAGGAAGAAGCCCCGCCCCCTCGACGGCGGGCTTCTGTCTCGCTTTCATGTACAATTTTGGCGGGGCTCATACATATATACAGTGCCCAACTGTATATATGAAAACTTTTGCCAAAGAGGTCTCTAATTGCTGCCCAGGGCGCCACCCCCTGCGCCCTGCACCCTTACAGTGACCAGAGTATGTGGGTGTAGTGTGGGAGCAATGGCGCACAGCTGCAGTGCTGTGCGCTACCTCAGTGAAGACTGGAGTCTTCTGCCGCCGATTTCGAAGTCTTCTTGCTTCTTTCACCCGGCTTCTGTCTTCCGGCTCTGCGAGGGGGACGGCGGTGCGGCTCCGGGATCGGACGACAAGGGTGAGATCCTGTGTATGATCCCTCTGGAGCTAATGGTGTCCAGTAGCCTAAGAAGCAGGACCCAACTGCAGAGAGTAGGGCTGCTACTCTCCCCTCAGTCCCACGATGCAGGGAGTCTGTTGCCAGCAGAGCTCCCTGAAAATAAAAAAACCTAACAAAATACTTTCTTATAGCAAGCTCAGGAGAGCTCACTAAACAGCACCCAGCTCGTCCGGGCACAGATTCAAACTGAAGTCTGGAGGAGGGACATAGAGGGAGGAGCCAGAGCACACCAGAATCTAAATTCTTTCTTAAAGTGCCCATGTCTCCTGCGGAGCCCCGTCTATTCCCCATGGTCCTTACGGAGTCTATAGCATCCACTAGGACGTTAGAGAAAAGTTAGTTGCAGAAAGCACAGGTCTGACACCGCTTGGGTTAGCAAAGTACACATGAAGTGATGCTATACTTGGGCCATAGAATAATTAATAATAATTTTATTTATATAGCGCTCTTTCTCCAATAGGACTCAAGGCGCTTAACAGATACATAGTATAATATAGTACAGAAAATAATGAATTACAGAAAAGCTTTTCATAAAATACAGAAGCATGAAGATACTAAAGGGACATTATGGGAATGCTTGAGTAAACAGGAAAGTCTTGAGTCTACTTTTGAAGGATTCTATAGTTGGGGCCTCTCGCACTGTGTAGGGAAGAGAGTTCCATAAAGTCAGAGCCGCATGACTAAAAGCTCAACCCCCAGATGAATTACGGGAGATCCTAAGTACTGCTAAAAGTCCTTCATCTACAGATCGCAGTAATCGAGTGGGGCAGTATGGGGTCAGAAGCTGCTTCAGGTACCTTGAGCCCTGGTCATGTAGTGCTTTGAAACTCAGTAAGCCAATATTGAAGATGATTCGCCATCTTACAGGCAACCAGTGAAGGGAGTAGAGGATGGGTGTTATGTAGCTAGAACGGGGCTGGTTGGTTAACAGCCTGTGTTTTGCACCAGCTGTTAGCGGTGCAATTCTTTTGCTGGGAGACCAACAAAGTGGGCATCATAGTAGTCTAATCGAGAGGATACAAATATATGGAAGACTTTTGTCAGATCTGAGGGAATTAAGTGCTTGACTCTGGCTATGTTACTCAGGTGAAAGAATGAGGATTTGATTGTGGCTGATATCTGATGTCTAAGTGTCAAGCCACCATCCAGGACAACGCCAAGATTCTGCACATGATCAGTGGTTTGTAATTCTGAATCCTCAAGTGTAAGTCCAGTTGGTTGGCTAAGCTGCAGTCTTGTCCTTTGATGTTGCGGTCCTATCATAAGGACCTCTGTTTTATCCTGGTTCAGTCGCAGCCAACTGGCACTTATCCACTCCTGGGGCTCAGCTAGAGAGTAGTTTAGTGTTGCTATTGGGTTATCAGTGCCCGGAGCAAAGGACAAGTACAGTTGTGTATCATCTGCATAGCAGTGGTAGACCAGGCCATGGCACCTGATTATTTCACCAGTGGGAGCATGTATACTGCAAAAAGAATAGGGGATAATACAGAACCTTGTGGGACACCACATGGCAATGGCACTGATGGGGATGAGTATAATCCAGACGATACTCTGACCTGCCTGTGAGAAATTATTTTAACCAGTTTAGGACTGTGCCATCCAGCCCACAAAAATGCATCAGTCGCTCAATCAGAAGCCCATGGTCCACAGTATAAAATGCTGCAAAGAAATCCAGAAGGATTATCATTGAACAGTCACTTCTGTCTCTTGCCATCAGAAGATCATTTAACACACACACACACACACACACACACACACACACACACACACACACACACACACACACACACCAGCTGTTTCAGTGCCATGTCTTTTCCTGAATCCTGATTGGAATGGATCATAAATATCATGGGTTGTCAGGTGGGTTTACTGTTGATTTACAACCTCTTTCTCAATAACCTTTCCTAGAAAAGGAAGGTTTGATACCGGCCTGTATTTGGTCATGCAGTCGGGGGTCTAAATTATTTTTTTTTTAAATAGGTCTAACAATTGCTTCCTTTACGGGTCCAGGAAAAAGGCCTGTCTGCAAAGAGCATTGAACAATTTTTGCAAAGACAGGACCAAATATATCCATACAACCTATTAGAAGTTTGGTTGAGGCTGGGTCCAGATCACAGGTGGTGGGACGCAAAATCCGAGCAATTTCAGCAATGTCCTTTACATCCACTGGGTCAAAGCTGGTCCATGAAGGCAGGTGGCTTACATTGGCAGGCTTTGTAGTTTGGAACTCCTTTGATGGCACTGTGGAGATTCCAGCCTGGATGGTGGATATTTTATCTGCAAAGAAGTTTGCAAACCCGTTGCATCTTGCCTGGGAGAGGGTTTCATCAGTCTGCAGGAATGACAGTGTAGTATTGCTGATACTTTAGAAAGGTGGCAGCAAAGCCCTGTTGCCTATATGTATTTGTTCCAAAACTGGGACGCATTAGGTGACATTAGAAATAGATTACCACTCCCTTTCTCCAGTCTAGTATATGGTATAATGAAGGGGGGGAATCAGTGTGCAGGAAATACAGATGCTGCATATCTAGAGTATTAGAGGTTTGTGCCTTTCAAGATGACCAAGAGACATGCCCCCCACTCTCCTCTCGCTGTCCCCGCTGACTACCATTTGTTAGGACTATAAAAAGGCTTCAGATTCTACTCCCTAAACCTGGAAATACATAACCATGAAGTCTCATAACCAACAGTTTCTGAAGGGAGGAGCACTGTTTTTAGTAACCCATTAAAGATCCAGAGGTTAGATATTAAAGCTGGATATATACTCACCTCAGATTTCATCCAGTCCTGGTCGTCTGGTTTTATCAAAAGATTTTTAAACCTGCTGAAAAATCAGGAGACCAGATCGCCAGTCACTAGACCAATTTAAAGGTGTGTACACTCCTGTAACTGATTTGTCCAATTCATCCCTGTGAGTGGCAGCCATACGGTGATAAAATGCTTTCAGTAGATGTAGATTGAAGATCTGCAGCAATCTCCGATTTGTACACAGACTGTGCACATGGGCTCCTGAGTCCAGAGGGGGGCCCCCACCGCACATGCTGCACCCATTTTTAAAATACTCATCTCTCTGGAGTCCTGTGCTGACATCAGCAGCACTATGAAAATGGCGCAGCGACCATTTTCCCGGTGATCTGCACATGCACAGTTGAGTCTGAACCCTCTGGTGCTCAGACTTTCCAGCGCTGTAGGCAGAGAGGGGTCCTGAATGGAGGATGCCAGTGGTGCACGCAGGGGTGGGGGGGTTTCTGAGTACCCAGAAACTCCCCTGGATCAGCAGAACTCTTTTCTCAGAGAAGGAGAGAGCTCTCTTTCAACACTAACCGCAACCACAATTGCAGTTGCCGCAGCAGTGAGCTCGAATCTGCAGAGCTCGAATCTGCAGAGCTTAGTTTCTGCAAGCTGCATATGAAGGTGCTGGGAGCTCCCGCGCATGCTCCCTCTATGTCCATTCTGCAGTGTTATAAGGCCACCGTCAGCCTCCTCCTCTCTGCCCCTGGTAGTGTGTGTGTGTCCCAAGTCTGTCCAGTAGCCTGTGTGTGTTGTTTAATGCATGTTTTGTTCTCATGTCCACCAGCCTGTGTGTTATGATCCTGATGCTCAGGACAGGGGAGATCTTATGTAGTGAGTCCTGAGCACCAAGACGGAATGCTGGGATTGGGAAATGGGAAGGAAATAGGCCCTAGCACCCTACCTCCGTTGTCTTACCCGTGTTATCAATTCACGCCTGAACGACTATGGTTTCTTGGGCCCATGGCAGCCGCGTTTGAAGGGCGGATTAGGTCTGCCCAACTCCGATGCCCCCTCAGGTCTTAAAGAGAGACAAGGCGTGAACTGAGACAGGGTAATAACAAGGGGACCACTAACTGAAACAACCACGCTAGGGGCTATAAACTACCTAAAAACTAAACGTATGTGCGGCACGCCGCCAAAGGAAAAGAACTACAAAGGAACCACTGTCCACTCCCCCACACGGCACCGCCGAGTTCCGGGGAGGACAGTGAAAGCGGAAACCTCCGCAAATGCACCAATTCACAGTGAAGTAAACACTAAGCGGCATAGGCCGCAACACGCTGCAGAAGCCGCTACTCACGAAACCGGGCGAGAACCCCAGATGACAGAAACAGGTTCGCAAGGACTAGAAGGATTCCCAGGACCGGCTTCGGACCTCCAAAGTACCAGAGGGCAGGGAGCAAGATCCACCAAACACGGCTGACAGGAACAGAGTTCTGCAAGGCAGGAACAGCATACAAGAAGCTATCACCGGCGGGGCTGCAGTGTGCTGGCTCACATAAAAAGGCCCTGCTGGCCAATAACAGGAGGGCCAGCAGGACCAGCCCCCAGACCCTAATTACTAGTTGCCGTGCAGCTGCCCTGCTGCACGAGCAACCTAATTAACTATTCTTAGCAACGGGGAACGCGGGCCACCTGTGGCGTCCCCGTTGCTATGCACCCGGCGGCCCTGCACGCATGGCGTTCTGCGTTGCCAGGGACCCGGCGGCTATCGTGCGCATGGCGTCCTGGCGTTGCTAGGCGCCGTGTGCGGGGAACAGGGAAGGAGAGAGGCGCGACGGCCGTGACCGCTGCTCAGTCAGGGCACGGCCGAAGACCGCCGCGCCTAACACTGTGTGTGTGTTGTCAGTGGCGTATCTATAATGGGTGCAGTGTGTGCGGTGCACACTGGCCCCTGAGTCCAGAGGGGGCCCAGATCACACAAGCTGCACCCATTTTCTAAATAATGCATCTATTGTTCGTATGTACAGTACAGCAGCCTATGTGTATGGTTTATAGAGATGAGCAGGTTCGGTTCCCTGAGAACCGAACATCACGTATAGAGCCTGTATCAGAGTCTGGCTTGAGACTGCCCACCAGACAAACCAAAACAAGGCAAAATGTCATCATCCCGCTGTCGGATTCTCGCGGGTTTTGTATCCCATATAAACAGCCGCGTGTCACCGCCATTTTCACTCCGGACTTGGAGAGTGAGGGAGACCTGTGTCTCTCTCTGTGGGTGGAGGCATCGGGTGGGGTTAATGTATGCTCTGCTGGGGTGCTGCTGCAGTCAATTGTGTACCTGTGCTGTGTTAGGGGTCCTATCCTGGCTGTCACTGGTGTTTCATGTGCTGCAGCTGTACATGGGTGTTTCTGTCCTGGCTGTCACTGTTGTACAGGGTGCAGGGGCACTGTCCTCCTGTATGCTGTAAAATAAAGGGGTGCTGCTGTTCAAACAACATTACACTGGCCCTGTATGCTATTAAAATTCAGAGGTGCAGTGAAATGTACACTGGCCCCATCTGGTATGCTGTAAAATTACAGGGGAGTTGTGAAAATACAGGGTGCTGGCACTGTCTGCAGATCCGATGTCTAGGTCCGACCTTCGCAACACTGTATGGAAAGAGGAGGCTCCTACCACCATTTGGGAGGATCACCGCCAGTCCAGTTGCTGATATTGAGATTGAGGATGTCACTGTGGAAGTACACCAGGATGAGGAGTATATGGGTGTAGCTGGTGCTGGAGGAAGTTTATGATGAGGATTCCGATGGTGATGTGGTTTGTTTGAAACAGGCACCAGTGGAGACAGTTGTCCATGGGATGAAAAAAGCTCGTCATGCCATGGCAATAAAACAAAAAAGCCACCTTTTCAGTGGGGAATTATTTCTCCACAAATCCGGACAACAGGTGTCAAGCCATCTGTTGCCTTTATCAATCCATAATAAGTAGGGGTAAGGACGTTAACCACCTAAGAACATCCTCCCTTATACGTCACCTGCAGCGCATTCATCATAAGTCATTGTCAAGTTCAGAAACTTTGGGTAATAGCGAAGTACACAGGGACCTGTGATGGTGGATTCCAGTGGGGACGAAGTAATACTCTGTGAGGAGGATGTACACACTGAAAGGGGTGAGTATTCGGAGGATGAGGATGAGGTCGACATCCTGCCTCTGTATAGACAGTTTGTGCAAGGGGAGATTGAATGCTTCTTTTTTGGTGAGGCCAAAACAAACCAGACCTTGTCACTGAAATGATTGGTTTGTTAAAGTGTGCATGTCCTGTTTATACAACATAAGGGTGGGTGGGAGGGCCCAAGGACAATTCCATCTTGCATGTCTTTTCTTTGCCACATCATTCCAGGGGTGCTGCCCCACTGCCATTAAAGTCCAGGGGTGCTGCTGTTGTCTGCTGTGCTGTGTAATTCTCCAGGGGTGCTGCTGTACTTGATCCCAAGTTTAAATGAAAGCTTAAAGCAGATATGAAACAAGCTTCAACATCAAACAGATGTGAAAATTAACCGCAAAGCTGGAAATGGAAATTGCCTTAGTGTTTTCAAATAAAGTTGGGATACATCACATTTGTGGCCAAAGTCAGTGTGACTCAGAAGAGAATGAATCATAATCCAGCGCAACTGCCGGAGAGGTAAATGTGATGTTTCTGCCGGAGCATTAGAGAGAGATGTTTTTCTCAATCATTAAATTATATATCTCAATTATGTTAGGGGCTCACTCAAATGAATGGCTCTAATTAGTCAACCTTAATTTTGATTTATTATTGATGTATGCAGTGTCCCACGGTGGGCAGGGGGGGAGAGGGATGAGGAGAGCAGTTGGGAGGCTCCTATCACTCGCTGCTCTGCTTAATACAGCTTCTATTCAATGGAGACAGAGGGATGCCCCCTCAGTGACAGAACACGACCACGAGGCCATGCCACTTTCACATAGGCCATGCCCCCATTTTGGGCGCGCACACAGGAGTCCCGCTCTAATGTTTTACAGTGTTGGGAGGTATGCAGAAGCAAGTGACAAGTACACATCTTTACTTACCTCTGGAATTGAAATAGATGATAGTGTAGTCAGGCACTGAAAAAGGAGGGAAAATGTAAGCTGGAGAAAGCAGTTCAATCAACTTGACAAGGCAAATCCAGGTTCTAAAGTACATATTTATACATCACGATATCTGCCAAGGGATCTGTTGTCAGATATGGGGCTCTGGTTTAGTACATCTGTTTGGCGTATTTGGTACAGTGCCTATTACTGCACGTTCTCTCCACAGCAGATTGAGGAATGAAGAGTACCTAAAGCATTTTCAGGGACATCTTGGTTCAGCCTCTCATAGGGTTAGGAAACCTTAGCACCAGGGTCATTTGTGCTTCAGTTTAGCTTTACCAATACGAGTCATTTCATTTTGGATTTATTCTTATTCTCATATCAATATGTATAGCACCAGCCATTTATCCCAGCCATGAGTACCCAGAACCCCCCCCCCCCCCCCGTGACAGACCAAGTTTACTTTTTGAGACGGAGACTGCAGTCTCCGTCTCTACTGTTACTGATGCCTGCAGCCACAAGCGGATCTACCGGCAGAGAGTTTGTATGTGAGTGTGAGTATAAATATATATATATATATATATATATTACACTGTCGAAGTCAAAAATATTACATACACACCGCACACAAACTCCAAACAGATGGGTCTCTGTTCGTGTGTTTTGCGCATATATGGTAGCATATGCATTCACACAGAGAAATGATCAGGAGAATGTGTGTGTTAATTTGATAGCTATCGGTAGAGTATAGCACATTGCAACGATTAGTTATGACCAAATGTATGAATACAAAGGATTTCCTGAAGAAAGCATGTGTGCAGCAAAAACCAGTGGCTAACCCCTATAATTGCATCATCAAACTAGACATTGCTTGCATATGAACTGACCAATAACACATCATGAATGAGAGACCTCCCTCCCCTGGACCAATAACAGAAGACTCAGTCCCAGACATGTACCTCCCCCAATACACAGTATATAGGTATTTCCCCTCACCCAGGAAGCTCTGTTAATTGCTGTTGGTGCAGATTCAAAGATGGAGAGCACCGTGCATTGAGGGACAGGGTGAAGTATGCTAGCTGTAACTGATCCATATGTAACTATCTGCTTCTTATGTAATTGTAACTCTATAACTATATGTTATATTGTATGCATACCCTTTTAATATCAGATATATACATCTGAGCGTTGGACCTTAGTAATACCATATGTGCGACTGCTTGCTTTCTCTTGAGGGATATAGGGCTGGAACATTCAGCGCACTTTTATCGTATATGGTAATAAGATGCATGTTGCGTCCATAGTATATATTAACGCTGGCATTTAAATATTAAAAATAATTTTAACTTTACAACACACACGCACATGTATACACACATTTAAAAGTTTAGGGTCACTTAGAAATTTCCTTTTTTTATAGAAAATTATTTTTTTCAATGAAGATAACATTAAGTTAATCAGCAATACACTCTGGCCCTCATTCCGAGTTGATCGGTCGCAAGGCGAATTTAGCAGAGTTACACACGCTAAGCCGCCGCCTACTGGGAGTGAATCTTAGCTTCTTAAAATTGCGACCGATGTATTCGCAATAATGCGATTACTAACTACTTAGCAGTTTCAGAGTAGCTCCAGACTTACTCTGCCTGTGCGATCATTTCAGTGCTTGTCGTTCCTGGTTGACGTCACAAACACACCCAGCGTTCGCCCAGGCACTCCCACCGTTTCTCCGGCCACTCCTGCGTTTTTTCCGGAAACGGTAGCGTTTTCAGCCACACGCCCCTGAAACGCCGTGTTTCCGCCCAGTAACACCCATTTCCTGTCAATCACATTACGTTCGCCGGAGCGAAGAAAAAGCCGTGAGTAAAAATACTTTCTTCATAGTAAAGTTACTTGGCGCAGTCGCAGTGCGAACATTGCGCATGCGCACTAAGCGGATTTTCACTGCGATGCGATGAAAAATACCGAGCGAACAACTCGGAATGAGGGCCTCTATACATTGTTAATGTGGTAAATGACTATACTAGCTGCAAACATCTGGTTTTTAATGGAATATCTACATAGGTGTATAGAGGCCCATTTCCAGCAACCAGTGTTCCAATGGTACACAGTGTTATAGGCCCTACACACTGGCTGATTGTTTGAAAGATATGAACGATCTCGTTCATAAATGAACGAGAACTCGTTCATATCTTTCAGTGTGGAGGCTCCAGCGATGAACGATGCGCGGCCCCGCGCTCGTTCATCGCTGGTCCCCCGTCGGCTGTGCATGCAGGCCAATATGGACGATATCGTCCATATTTGCCTGCACTTCAATGGAGCCGCGTGACGGGGGGAGTGAAGAAACTTCACTCCCCCGTCACTGCCCCCCTCGCCGCCGGGTCGCTCGTCGGCCGTATCCGCCGTCGGGCAGCTCGGCCAGTGTGTAGGGCCCCTTATAGGCCTTACACATTGGCCGATCCGCCACCGAGTTGTCCGACGGCGGATACGGCCGAAGGGCGACCCGGCGGCGGGGGGGGGGGGGGCAGTGACGGGGGGAGTGAAGTTTCTTCACTCCCCCCGTCACCCGGCTCCATTGAACTGCAGGCAAATATGGACGAGATCGTCCATATTGGCCTGCATGCACAGCCGACGGGGGACCAGCGATGAACGAGCGCGGGGCCGCGCATCGTTCATCTCTGGAGCCTCCACACTGAAAGATATGAATGAGTTCTCGTTCATTTATGAACGAGATCGTTCATATCTTTCAAAAAATCGGCCAGTGTGTAGGGCCTATCAAAGATATGAACGGTATCTCGTTCATTTATGAACGAGATCGTTCATATCTTTGGCTGATGTTGGCCAGTGTGTAGGGCCCTTTAGTGTTTGCTAATCGTGGTAGAAGACTTATGGATGATTAGAAAACCCTTGTGCAATTATGTTAGCACTGCTGAAAACAGGTTTACTCGTTAGAGAGGGATGCAGTCAGTTTACCTCCAATCAAAATCCTGACGTTCAAAATCCCGACACCAATTGACCAATGGTCAAAACCCCGACAAGGTCAAAATCCCGACATGGACAAAATACCGACATTTAAAATACCGAGAAGGTCAAAATACCGACATGTAAAATGCAGACAGGTCAAAATACCGACATGAGTTTTTCATGATTTTTTCCATTGAAACAGACTTGTTCATACTTTACCATCCCAGTGGACCTGGAGGGGGAATATAATAGTGTGCCGAGCGTACCGAGGCACCGTGCCAGAAGCATGGCGAGCGCAGCGAGCCATGCGAGGGGACGCGGTACACTTTATGGTACCCATGTTGACTTATGTCGACATACACACAAAAAACAACAAGAAAACGTGTGTCGGTATTTCGACCTGTCTGCATTTTACATGTCGGTATCTTGACCTTGTTGGTATTTTAAATGTCGGTATTTTGTCCATGTCTGTATTTTGACCTTGTCGGGATTTTGACCATCAGTCAATTGGTGTCGGGATTTTGAACGTTGGGATTTTGATTGGAGGTATTTCATACCGATCCTACCAAAATCCTATTTTCTCACATGGAATAGTCTTCATTTGTAAGAACAGGAATAGACTGTCAAGTTTCACATGAAAGTTCTTTTATTGCTATTTTGGGAGTATAATCAAATCCACAAATGTGATGCTCCACATACTCAACTAGCTCAAAGGAAGGCCAGTTTTATAGCTTCTCTAACGGGATCCTTTTCTCGTAGTCCGTAGAGGATGCTGGGGTCCATATTAGTACCATGGAGGTATAGACGGGTCCACCAGGAGCCATTGGCACCTTAAGAGTTTGATAGTGTGGGCTGGCTCCTCCCTCTATGCCCCTCCTACCGGACTGTCTAGAAACTGTGCCCGAGGAGACTACATCCTTCTCTCGAAGTAATTACACAGATAGTGGCGAGAGTCATACCAGCTCACACAAACATGAAAATCCGGCCAACATGCCGGAACAACTCAGCAACAGCTGAAACAAAAAATAACGCAGAACTTACCTAGGAACCATGTAACACTGAACTAAAAAAACCAATGCAGGAAACGAAGCGCTGGGCAGGCACTCAGCATCCTCTACGTACTACCAGAAAAGGATTTACTGGTAGGTAACCAAAATCCTATTTTCTCTAATGTCCTAGAGGATGCTGGGGTCCATATTTGGACCAAAGCTCCCAGTACGGGAGGGAGAGCGCAGAGGCTCCTGCAACACTGCCTGACCAAACTTGCGGTCAGAGGCCAAAGTATTGAACTTGTAAAACTTGGTAAACGTTTAAGAATAGAATGGGCCTTTACCAGGAGCGGATCCAGGAAAAAATGACAGGGGGGGCACCTTGTGCATGCCGAAGGCGTGCGGTCCATGAAGGTGTGCGTGGCCTCACAACAAGGGCATGACCTAGCAACAAGGGTCATAGCCTCAAAGGGAACATCGTATTCGTAAGACGGGAAGAGGGTGACACTTTGGAGAGGCAGCGGGTGACACGAGAGAGAGGGTGATGGGTTTATAGTGACGCAGGGGATGAAGGAAACATAGTGGGAGACGGAGAGGCAGTGGGTGACAGAGAGAGGGTGACAGTGAGAGGCAGAGTGGGTAACACCGGGGAAAGGGTGACGAGGAAATAGTGGGGGACAGGGAGAGGCAGTGGGTACCTAAGGTCTCTGTAGGAGTAAGAGGGAGTAGTGAGACATTTGTAGTGAGGTTTACAGAGGCATGAAGGGAAAGATTCACTGGGGAAACAAACATTATAGCACACGGTATGAGCCGAAATTCACATTATAGCACACGGTATGAGCCGAAATTCACATTATAGCACACAGTATGAGCCGAAATTCACATTATACCACACGTTATGAGCCGAAATTCACATTACACCACACAGTATGAGCCTAAATTCACATTATACCACACAGTATGAGCCTAAATTCACATTATACCATACGGTATGAGCTGAAATTCACATTATAGCACAGAATATGAGCCGAGATTTACATTATACCACACGGTTTGAGCCGAAATTCACATTATAGCACAGAATATGAGCCGAGATTCACATACCACACGGTTTGAGTCGAAATTCACATTATAGCACACAGTATGAGACGAAATTCACATTATAGCACACGGTATGAGCCAAAATTCACATTATGCCGCTGAGGAGTGAAAACGCTGTCACCACCATGTGCTACCTCTCAAGCAACCCCACCACGCAAGAAGAACAACCTGAGAGGAGCCGCTACCTCTGCCAGCAGCCAGCCTCTAAATAGATGGTGGCCGCTGCTGCAGCCACGTCGGAGTCTCACACTGTCTAAGGCTGAGCTCCGGGCAGTACTGGTATATATCAAGATCAACCAGAATCCGTTGGTATCCTAAGTGAACAGGATTTTCCTGCCAGTTTGTGATATTAACCCCCGCTGCTCCTCAGGGTAACGTGTCCGCAAACAACAGTGTGGTGGTGTGTACCTTTGACTCCCTTGAAGGTGGTCCAGTTGTCAGGCTCTGGTGGTACAATCACTTGTTCACGTCTTGGATAGGTTTACGAAGTCCGCCGGCGAAGCTCCTGTACAAGCCGCTATTAGCCCTAAGCGGCACTGTTCGGGATCAATGAGATCTGTGATCACAGCCTAACCGTCCCCAGATCACAGATCTCACTGATCCCGAACAGTGCCGCTTAGCGCTAATAGCGGCTTGTACGGATACTTCGCCGGCGGACTCCGTTAACCTGTCCAAGATGTGAACAATTGATTGTTTGTTTAAAATGCCAGACATGACAGGGGGGGGCACGGGCCCTCGTGCCCCCCCCCCCCCCCCCCCTGGATCCGCCACTGGCCTTTACGGATTTCGGACACGGCAGTCCTGCCATGGAATAAGCATGCTGGATAGTGAACCTGATCCAGTGTGAAATCGACTGCTTAGAAGCAGGACATCCAAGTTTCTTTGGATCATAGAGGACAAAGAGTCACTTTTCCTATGACGAGCCGTCCTCTTCGCGTAAATCTTCAAAGACCTCACTACATCCAAGGCCTTTGAATTAATTGAGAAGTCAGTAGCCACTGGCACCACAATAGGCTGGTTGATGTCGAAAGCCGACACAACCTTAAGAAGGAACTGTGGACGAGTCCTAAGTTCCGCCCTGTCTTCATGGAAGATCAGATAGGGGCTTTTACAAGATAAAGCCCCCCAATTCCGACATGCGTCTCGCAGAAGCCAAGGCCGACAAGGTGACCGCCTTCCACGTGAGAAACTTGATATCAGCCTCCTGTAGAGGCTCAAACCAAGCAGATTGTAGGAACTGTAACACCACATCCAGATCCCATGGAGCCGTAGGCGCCACAAAGGGAGGCTAAATGTGCAGAACCCCTTTCAAAAAGGTCTGAACCTCAGGAAGAACAGCCAATTGTTTTTGGAAGAAGATGGACAAAGCAGAGATCTGGACCTTGATGGAGCCCAGTCTCAGCCCCATATCCACCCTTGCTTGCAGAAAAAGGAGAAAATGACCAAGTTGAAACTCCACCGCCGGAAACTTCTTGGCCTCACACCAAGAAACATTTCTTCCAAATGTGATGGTAATGCTTAGACGTTACCCCCTTCCTGGCCTGTATCAGGGTAGGAATGACCTCACTCGGGATACCCTTCCAAGCTAAGATCTGGTGTTCAACCGCCATGCCGTCAAATGAAGCCGCAGTAAGTCTTGATAAGCGTACGGCCCCTGCAGAAGCAGATCCTTCCGAAGAGGTAAAGGCCGTGGATCTTCTAGCAGAAGATCCAGCAGGTCTGAGTACCAAGCCTTCCTTGGCCAGTCCGGAGCAATGAGGATTGCCAGAACCTTTGTTCTTCTCACGAGTTGAAGAACTCTTGGTATCAGAGGAAGTGGAGGGAACACATACACTGACTTGAAAACCCAAGGTGTCACCAGTGCGTCCACCGCCACTGCCTGTGGGTCTCTTGACCTGGAACAGTACCTCCGTAGTTTCTTGCTGAGGCGGGAGGCCATCATGTCTATGTGAGGAACCCCCCTACAACCGGTTACCTCCTGACTAGCGCACGCAGGGGGGGTTTCTGAGTACCCAAAAAAAAACCCTGACAGACCAAGTTGTTGATTCTTTTTTAAGCAAAAAACCGAAGCTGCCCGCGACCCGCTGTTTAAGCCCCGCCCCCTCCGGGTTTGGCTCCGACCCTTTAAACACCCGCGAATCGCGGGTCGTGCACTTCCCTGCGCTGTGGTGCAGATGTGTGTTATGGCAGCTGCTTTCGATTGCGTCAGCCTCTCCACTGGCTACTGCTCCACAGCTTACTGTATGATCCTCAATTGTAAGTGCTTATATTATCGCTGCATATGTTTTTCCTCCTACAGTATCATTATATATATATATATATATATATATATATATATACACACACATACATTATTTATATATATATATATATATATATATAATGTATGTATATACACACACACATACAGATGGAGCCTCCCTTATCTTTGCCTGCCAGATCGCAGGCGTGCACTCCCAGCGTGACTAGGCGATCCGTCCGCCTAGTCACAGCGGGACTGCACAGAGCCACTTCCCATTGTAAGCGTCTGTCTGGGCGCGCGTCTCCGTCCGGGTACGCGCGCCCATCCAGACGGAGATACTCACAGCATCCAGGCACACCCAGGTGAGCGCACCTAGTCACAGACGGAGCCACGACTAGCGTGGCTCCATCTGTGTTGCTATCAATGTTTCAGGTGCGTTTTATTAGCACCTTTCATTAGGATAAAACGCACCTGAAACAATAGCAAAGCTTGTGTAGCTGTATGTATTGCCGCCCATGTTCTCTATATACTGCATGGCTCCCTGATGGTTCATGGGAAGGCACCCAGTTATTATGAAGTTATGTGCAGTGCCGATCAAATTGCATTGTGTGTATATACATATATATTTAATGTAGGGCCGGATGTAATGAAGTCTGAGTTGGCCGGAGGTGCGGGTTCCTTGCTAAACTCTTGAGGGTTTTTTTAAAGCGGCAATTATTTATAAGGCAAAACAGTGCCTTGTAAATGATTGCCACTTTAAAAAAATATCCATGGGAACCCGCACCTCTGGCCAACTCAGACGTCATTACATCTGGCCCATAGTAGGCACTCCGGAACTGCATTATAAATATTTGCTCTGGTGCCACCCCGGGTTAATCGAGCCCCATGTAAAGCAGTGTAAATCACAGGTCTTCATACGGAATGAATAAAGGACTTCCAAGCCAGTTCCAAGTTCAATGTTTCGGTGTTGCCACCGTTATAAAGAGCAACTGGCTTGGTAGTCCTTTATTCATTTGGTATGAAGACCCGTGATTTTCGAATGCAATTTTTGAATGGAAATTGCTCTATGTCTATGACTATTACAAAATATATTTGATATCTATCTATCTAGGTCTGTCTATCTACAATAGTTTAACGAATCCAGCATAAACAGTCACTTCAGTCTCCACCCCCGTGCTTTGCTCCTCCCCCCTCTGGAAACCACCTCCTGCAAATCCTGCGTTTGCCCCTGCTCCTCGCACACCTCCGGATGGAGGCCCAACTCCCCTGGATGGAGATCATGTCTGCTGAGGAAGTCTGCTTCCCAGTTGTCTACGCCTGGAATGAAGATTGCCGACATCGCCACCGCATGCCTTTCAGCCCAGATGAGGATCTTTGACACCTCTGCCATGGCAGCTCTGCTCTTCGTTCCCCCGTGTCGGTTTATGTAGGCCACTGCGGTCACGTTGTCCGACTGCACCTGAACAGCCCAATCCTGTAGAAGGTGCGCTGCTTGTAGAAAGGCGTTGTAAATGGCCCTGACTTCAAGGATGTTTATTGGGAGAAGTGACTCTTGAGCCGACCATCGTCCTTGAAAGGTTTCCCCCAGAGCAACTGCTCCCCAACCGGTTAGACTTGCATCTGTGGTCAACAGGATCCAGTCTTGAATTCCAAACCGTCTCCCTTCCAGAAGGTGTGGAAGTTGCAGCCACCAGAGGAGTGACATCCTGACTTTTGGAGACAGGCGTATCCTCCTGTGCATGTGTAGGTGAGAGCCCGACCACTGGTCCAAGAGGTCCAGTTGAAAAGGTCGAGCATGAAACCTGCCATACTGCAGTGCCTCGTAGGCAGCAACCATCTTCCCCAGAAGTCGTATGCATTGATGACCCGATACCAGGGTAGGCCGTAGGACACCCCAGACCATTGTGATAATCACCAACGTTTTCTCCGCCGGGAGAAAAACCCTCTGCACTTAGGCGTTGAGGATCATTCCCAGGAAAGACAGCCGCCTCGTCGGCTCCAGATGAGACTTTGGAAGATTCAGGATCCAATCGTGCTTCCTGAACAGCTGCATCATGAGTGCGATGGACCGCAACAACCTCTCCCTGGATGACGCCTTGATCAGGAGATCGTCCAGATATGGAATTATGTTCACCCCATGTTTACGGAGGAGAACCATCATCTCCGCCATCACCTTGGTGAAGATCCTTGGTGCTGTTGAGAGGCCAAATGGCAGCGCCTGGAACTGATAGTGATAGTCCATCAGCGCAAACCTGAGATAAGCTTGATGCGACGCCCAAATTGGAATGTGGAGGTAAGCATCCTTGATGTCCAGGGACACCAGGAACTCCCCCTCCGACAGCCCTGAAATGACAGCTCTCTGGAGATTCCATCTTGAATTTGAACTCCTTCAGATAAGGGTTCAAAGATTTTAAATTTAGAATAGGTCGTACCGAACCATCCGGTTTCGGTACCACAAAAAGGTTTGAATAATAACCCTTGTTCCGTTGTTGAAGAGGGACCTGAACAAGGACCTCTGACACCACCAATTTCCTGTTGGCTTCCAGAAGAATTGTCCTGTCCACCAGCAGAGCTGGTAAGCCTGACTTGAAGAAACGGTGAGGCGGGGGCTCTTGAAACTCCAGTCTGTACCCCCTGGACACTATAGCCAGAACCCAGGGATCCAGACCCGACGACACCCAGACGTGGCTAAACTGCCTGAGTCTCGCCCCCACCTGACCTTCCTCCTGGCCTAGCTGTCCACAGTCATGAGGAGGATAGAGGTATCAGAAGCGGGCTTCTAGGTCTGGGAACCTGCAGGAGCGGGTTTCTTTTCTGTGGCACGACCACCTCTGAAGGTGTTCGAAGGCTTATTCTTTCTAGGCCTCGCGGCCTGAAAGGACTGTGACGCGTTAGATGAAAAGGGCTTCTTCGTAGCCGGTGCAGCTGAGGGGCGAAAAGGAGACTTACCCGCGGTAGCAGTGGCAATCCACGCATCCAGCGCCTCCCCAAATAGAGCATGACCTTTGTACGGAAGGCCTTCCACACACTTCCAGGATTCCGCGTCCGCAGACCAGTTGCGCAGCCAGAGACCTCTGCGGGCCGAGACTGACATTGAGGAGATCCCCGCAGCCATGGAACCCAGTTTCTTCATGGAATCCACCAGGAACCCTGCAGAATCCTGAATATTACGCAAAAACAAATCAACGTCACCTTTGTCCAGCGTAGACGATTCCTCCTGCAGAGTGATCGACCACCTGACAATAGCTTTAGCAATCCAAGCACAGGCTATAGTAGGCCGCAATATAGCCCCCGAAGCCGTGTAAATGGATTTCAGCATAGCATCCACCCTGTGATCTGCAGGGTCCTTTAACGCGGTAGATCCCGGGACCGGTAAAACTACCTGTTTGGACAGCCTGGATACAGAGGCGTCGACTATCGGCGCCTCTTCCTATCTTCCTCTGGTAAGGGAAAAGCCACCAACACCCTCTTGGGAATCTGGAATTTCTTTTCCGGAGTTTCCCATGCCTTTTCAAAGATAGCATTAAATTCCTTGGATGCCGGGAAGGTGAGGGGGGGGGCTTCTTATTATCTGTAAAGAAGGCCTCCTCCACCTGTTCCGGAGCTGTGTCTGAAATGTGTAAAACATCCCTACCAGCCTCAATCATCAACTGCACCCCCTTGGCAAGTGATGCCGTCCCACGCAACACCTCCCCATCACCATCTGCAGCGTCAGAGTTGGTGTCCGTGTCATCCTGCATAATTGCAAGCGCACGTTTATGAGAATGTACCACCAGGGACCCCGAGGAGGCAGAATCAGACCATACCACCATAGAGGATTGGAGGACCTGAGTGGCGTGCTCAGTCCTAGCAACTCTATCAGAAATCAGGGAAATAGTCCCCCTCAGAGAGACTAACCATTCTGGCTCTAGTTGGGATCTGCGCTAAAACTGTGCAATCCTGATTACATGGTATTGTCCCTAGACCTGTTAACACAACCCACAAACACACAGGGTATTATGCAGGCATAGTTCCCCCCCCCCCCCAAGAAAGGCAGAGAGACACAGAGATTGGAGCCAACCCACACACAGCGCTTTGTAGGCAAAGGAAGTCCCTTCCCAGCGCTGACTGTGCCCCATAATAGGTGACATAGCCTATTATGCAGCCTCCCCTCCCTTCTACAGCCAACTGGTAAAGTACAGACTGCTGGAGAAAGCTCTGGAGGGACCTGGATCCAGTGGATAGCGACTGCAGGCAGAGAAAATGGCGCTGAACGCTGCTGGGTCCACTCTGAGGAGAAGCTCCGCCCCTTCAATAGCACAGGCTTCCCGCTCTCAAGAAGATTATACTGGCCTGAAGGATTTGGCTGACCTGGATCCGCAGACCCCGACATGCAGGAAACGACCAGTGGAGGGTACGGTGCTGGCCCAGGGTGCTCCCCCCAGCGCCGCACAAGGTATCGCTGAGCCTTCCAGGAGCGTGGTTAAGACTGCGCTCCTAACCCTCTAGCCGCCCAATTCACACTGTCCCCCCGCTTGCAAGGGGGGACAGTGACTCACTCACCATCTTTAGCTCCTCAAAGGGTGGCGGCCGGCTGTCGGGGCAAGCGTTCCCCTGCGGTGGGGCGCGATCGGACCCCTCTGGAGATAGTGCCCAGTCATTAAGAGCAGTGGCTCAAGACCCCGCGGTGCGGACACTGTTCCCGCCCCCTCAGTCCCACGCTGTAAAATAAAAAAACTGAATAAAGGGAGGAGCCAGCCCACACTATTAAATTCTTAAAGTGCCAATGGCTCCTGGTGGACCCGTCTATACCCCCATGGTACTAATATTGACCCCAGCATCCTCTAGGACGTTAGAGAAATTGACAATTTTTTCTCGGGGGGGGGGGGGGACTATACATTAATGTCCTATATATACACAAAAATGTGTTTGGGGGGTGGTTTCATTTATGTGGCTGGTGAGACACTGCAGGCATAATGTTCTCCGAGTCCTGCTGATGACCCCTACCGCCTCCGAGCTAATACCCGCTACCGCCACCAAGCTGATGCCAGTTATCGCTGACGTCCCTGATGCATCAACCTGGGCAGGTGAGGGATATTTCCAGATTTTTGTAAACAGTCATTCTTAAAATCCCGGGCATCATCGGGCACTCCAGCGTATGCATCAGTCAAGAGCTTGGACACTTTCTCATTCAGATTGACTGGTACTGTATATACTGTACATACACACACACACACACACACACACACACACACAGATGGAGCCTTACTCATCTACACCATCTATGGCGTTTGGTCCGATCACAGCGTTGCAGTGTGCCTGGCCACAAGGCAGCGCGTTATGTCACAGAGTGTTGCATAGAGCATAGTTAAGCGTATGGCGTTAGCAGTGAGTGTAATACCAGTAATCATCCACCAGGCGTCGCTTTTGAAAATCATCATTGCACATGCATGAGGTTAGCAGAGCTGCCCAACAAATGATGGCTCACTCATGCCAAGCATCTCTCGATCTCTAGGTGCATGCACAATGCTAACATGCTTTACAAATGAGTGTGCCTTCTGTTGCTTCTGGATGAGTCGTTTTTTGCCAGGCAGCTCTGCTAATGTCGGGTGTCTTTTCTTGCCGTAAATGTATCTTACAGATATGTCCTTACATCCTTGCTGCAGTTACACTAAACAGCGCTTGAAGTCACACCATGCAGCGGCGGGAATTTGTAGCGCTGATCGTGGTTTTTATTTTTTCCTGCAAAAATGCGTCTTAGACACAAAGTAATGTAATAGGATGCACAAGCAGCTTCTACTGATTAAAGTGATATGCAGCATGCCTATATTGTGTGTGTGACTGTGACTATATTTGCATACAAAATGCCCTACTACAGTGTTTTACAGGAGTTGCTTATGCCTCCTATTACATTACATTATTAATGTAATAGGAAGCACAAGCAGCTTCTGCTGATTAAAATTATATGCAGTATGTCTATATTCTGTGTGTAATAGCAGCTCTATCTGCATACAAAATAAAATGTTATAGAGTGTTTTCCAGGTAAACACTGTAGCAGAGCATTTGGTATGCAAATACAGTCGCAGTCACACATAGAATATAGGCATGCTGCATATCACTTTATTCAGCGGAAGCTACTTGGCTTGTGCGTCCTATTACATTACTTTGCATCAAAGACCCTTTTTCATGCAAAAAAAAAAAGTAAAAAAACATGATCAGTGCTACAGAGTCCTGCCGCAGCATGGTGTGACTTCAAGGGCTGTTTAGCATGACTTGATTCATGATTTATTAATTAAGCCCAGCGTTCATTAGTAAATCATGGTATCAATGCGTCTGTGACACCCGCACATCACTGCCGAAATGACAGTCCAGTGAGCCCACTGCGTAAAAATATGCCTCCTTTATTTATAGTACGCTATACACTTCAAGTTCCTGACTGACTTTCTCCATCTGACCACTGGTCTGTATGTATAGCATTACAGTTGTCACTGGCCATTTGCCAGGGCTTGCTAAGAGTATGATTACTGTACTGTATTATCCATCTGTCGCTATTCACTCTACAGTAATGGAGTAGTGGAGCATTAGCCACCCAGTGGTGAAGATGTGTATTGCATGCTGTGTATGTTGTCACACCTCAACGCGTCTTACCACACAACACCTCAACGACCTGAGCTATAGCTAAGGCGCAACAAATACTCAGTTTAGGCGGAGAAACTGCAACGATGAGGGAGACTAAATCTGTATTATATCTTTCAAGAGTGTCCCTGGCACTCTCGCTCCAAACAGATGACCTGCTCAGGAGCCCTTCTAGGGGGTGCCCTCCTAGTATGCAGTCAAAATCACAGATGGCATGACACAAGTCATACGTTCTTACTGTACTTCAACGTTTCTGAGTTTAATCCGCCATTGGGAAGGACACCGTACATAGTATCACTGTGTATCAAACCTGATGACGGATTAAACTCCTAAACATTGAAGTAAGGACGTGTAATTTGATATATTTCATATCTGGGAATCCCCCTCCTTACAAATCCTGCATTTACCCCTGAAGTGGGAAGTCTACAGTGTTTATACAGGAAGTTTAACACTGAAGTTTAACATTTTGAGACCATTTGCATTGAAATAGCAAAATAATAAAATAAAAACAAATCTGGTACATTTGAATGGACAGGTAAAACTGAATTTATAAACACATACTAGAAAAACTCTTCCTTACACTTCCACCAGCAGCACTAGGAAGAATCACAATAATGGTGCTTTACTGAGGACATGGTGTTATGTACAACCAGTTTAACAGTAAGACAAAATTGAGGGTGCAATTAGCTAATATCAATAGGAGAACCACTATTGGTCAACATGGAAATTGTCAACACAGGAAAAGGTTGACACGAGATTTTGTAATGTTTTTGGGGTCTATCCTTTGATCTCAGCTGAAATCTAATTATATTAATTATATATATCTATATATCTACACACACACATACATACACACAGCTGATTGTACTATAGACACCGGATAGGAGCTGCCTCTAAATTTTACCCAGAGTTAACATTTAGGAACACTGGATGCAAGGTAAATTGATGCAAATGTCCATCAGAAAGTAGCAATCAACATACTGTAGGAGTTATTTTAAAAAATAAAAACACATTTGACTGATTAACAAAACTGATATTTACAAAAACCATTAGGGGCCTTTTAATACGCCTTCAAATACAGTAGAAGTATACGGAAACTATAAGGTCACTTAAATCTTGAAAGATAACCATTTGCCAAAGTAGCAATTTTATCTTCAGTTACTAGTAAAACATGGACCTTTGTACACTGCAACAGAGTAGCCAGATTTCCGGGTCTACAACATGCTGAAGCCACATAGCTAGCTATATTAACAAGTGCTACCCACACCCTAGAGTGTAAACTCATTTGGCAGAGCCATCTATACTTCATTGGATTCCACTAAGTAATTTAACACCACTTTATAAAATAAATAAAATAAAAGATGGGGTGTATTCAGTGAAAAGAGTGGAGAAGTTGCTCATAGCAACCAATCAGCTTTAAAGTAATATTAAGTGTAGGGCCACACATAGCAGCCAAGCGGATCCTGTTCAGCAGGACCCGATTGGACACAAGGAGACTGCACATGGGCACCCTATGCAGGCAGTCCCGCCGCCACCTGCTCCAAACTGCAGCATGCTTCAGTCAGGCTGGATGGCAGGAAGGCGGGATTTCAATGAGAACACATACATTTCAATGTATGAGTTCCAGTGAAATCCCGTGTGTCGCTGGCTGGATCCTGTTCTGCGGGATTCTGCAGAACAGGATCCTTGTGCACACAGAACCCCCCCCCCCCCCCGGCCAAGCGGGTCCCGTTCTGTGTGTGGCCCAAGCCTTATGCGCCACCTGCTGGGATATCACCGTCGGATATCCCAGCAGCTGGCGCATGCACAGAATGGACCTGATGTATTCTCCATGCTTCACAGAGGACTACAGCTGAAGCCCTGGATACTGGATCGTGTCGCTGGAAAGGCAAGTATCCATGATTTGCAACTTAAAGCTGTGTATCGCATAAAACTAATACAATATATAGTGAAGAGTAACAATTCACTTTCTTTATGGATAGATCTCAATGTGCACAATATAAATGAACATATCTTCAGATGGATGCCAGCAGTCAGAATACCAACGTTGGAAACCCAACTGTAAGTACCCCAAACCAGTAGCGGATCTTGCCACGGGCAAGCAGAACTTTTGCCCGGGGCGCCGCCTTCCGGAGGGCGCAGGGCACCATCCGGAGGGCGCCGCACCAGGGCAAGATCCGCTGCTGCTGTGCCCCCTGCTGCCCGTTGCCCCCCGCTGCCGCTGTGAAGGGAAACTAGACGTGAGGTCCTTTACTGTGCGGTGCGCGATGACGTCATCGCGCACCGCACATAATTTCAGTCTGTACAGGGGGCATAAATGACCACGCCCCCTGTACGAAGCCACGCCCCCTATTGCCGCCCGGGGCGCACAAAGCGCCAGAACCGGCCCTGTCCCAAACATATGTATGCCAGGACTAGTTAGGCCGTCTGAGCAGGTGGGGGAGATGGAGGGGTAAATTTACTAACTAGGGCTGTTGCCAGAAGCATGACGGCAACACCAGCGTCATGCTCCCTGAGCTTCAGCCTGCTGCCTGGCCTCATTGTCCCAGATGGTTCCTGGCTGCAGGTCAGGGGCAAGAGACACACACAGGTAGACACACAGTGGCATAGAATAAAGAGGGGGAACAGAGGCATGGAATGAAGGGGTGACACAAGGAGGCAATGAATGAAGGGGTGGAGGGATACAGAGAGACATAGAATAAAGGAGATGACACAGAGGGGGATGATTGTGTGCTGAGAGATGACATGGGGAAGATGATGGTGGCTGAGGGATGATGTGTTGGGGAGGTGATAGTTTGCTGAGAGATGAAGGGGGGAGATGATGGTGTATCTGAGAGACACAGGGAGGAGATGGTGTGGCTGAGATACAGTACGCAGGGGGCAGGAAGTGAGGTACGAGTCTGGTTGAAATGCTATTGTATGATGACCTTGTTAATATTCCTACAGAAACAGGCATCTTCTGTACGATGAACCTATAGTACGTGAATAATGAATACCGACTGAAGATGCTGTCTTCCTAGTGAGGATACATTTCCACATTGTGAGAAAGCACCATATAGGTAAGGTGCATATGTAATGGCAATGTTCCCAGAGTGACGAGAAACAGGTGGCGTGTCATGTTGACATGCCCCATTTTCAATGGCCACGCCCCTTCCTATATTTAGAGTGTGTGTGTGTGTGTGTGTGTGTGTGTGCGCACGCGCATTCATTATCTTGCCCTGGGCACCAAAAACCCTAGTTATGCCTCTGCCGATCATGTATGCGCAATGCTCCTGCAGGCGGCTACAGTCACTGCACAGAGCGGAGGATGTAATATGCAGTCTTTCACCTGACCCCACATTACATCCTCTGCTCCGTGCAGTGACTGTAGCCACCCACAGGAGCATTATGCATAATGCTTAGCCCCTCCCAGAGGCAGATCTAGTGCCGGTGCACCGAGGCCCAGCGCAGTGATGGGGCCCTCATCCGCCGGCATTACAATGAGTCACAATGACTCATTCTGCCGCCAGCATGGCACTGCCCGCTGCCAGCGCACCAGAGCCTATGGTGACGCTGCCGCTGTACACAGTCTTTGTTCGGGTCCAGGCCGGAGCGGGAGGAGGGGCAGCTCTTAGCTCCTCCCTCCCAAACGCAATGGCACTACCTGTGCTGATTGAAGAGAGGGGGAACCCACACCCTCCTCCGCTGATACAAAAAAACTGCACTGATGTGTATCCTTCTTTGTGTTGACACTATGAGCAGCACTTGCTCACCCCCTGCTGCCACCGGACGGGTCTAAGTCCATTATTCTAAATTCTCCTAGAATGCCCATTGCGATGTCGTTACCAGTGTGATGTCATCATGCCCATTAGGAGCTGCACGGCATGCTTGGAAGAGCACTACTAATAGAGGAGCTGCGCAATTGCGCACCTCTTATACTTCTCCAGTGTCCTGTTAGCCGTTTCAGCTGTTGTCAGTTGACTTGTTTGGACTGGAGTTTGCAGCTGTGGGCAACTGAATCGTGGGCATCTAGGGGTGATAATTCTAGTGACGCCTCTGCACACAACCCTCTCTCTCACGTCTCCTCACTGTCCCTGGTGCCAAAATTCCATGGGAGGGAAGCAGAGGCACTGGCCATCTCCTTGCGCAGCAGCCACCACTTTCGCCAAGTAGGAAAAACAACACCACAAGAGTAGTACAAGTGGCAAGCGCTGCTCAGCCTCTCTCTCCCTCCCTTAGATCCTCTCTCCTACTCCCCCCCCCCCCCCCCCTCTCGGACCACTCATGCTCTCTCTCCCTCGGCTCCTCTCTCTTTTGGCCCTCCCTCTCCCCCCCTTCTCTCTCTCTCGTCTATCTTGGACCCCCTCTCTCCCTCCCTCTTCCTCTACATCTCTCTCCCCCTTCCCTCTCTTTCTCAGACTCCCCCCTCTGTTTATCTCCCTACCTCTTCATCTTTCCCTCCATCTATCTCTCTTGCTCCTTCTGTCTCCCCCTTCCCTCTCTCTCCATCACCCTCTCTGCTTCTCACTCTCTTTCTCCACCTCCTTGTCTCTTTCTCTCCATCTCCCCCTCTCTCTGCCCTCCTCTCACTCCATCTCCCTCCCTCTTCCTCTACATCTCTCTCCCCCTCCCCTCTCTTTCTCAGACTCCCCCCTCTGTTTATCTCCCTACCTCTTCATCTTTCCCTCCATCTATCTCTCTTGCTCCTTCTGTCTCCCCTTTCCCTCTCTCTCTCCATCTCACCCCCTCTCTCCATCACCCTCTCTCTCTCTGCGTCTCACTCTCTTTCTCTCCATCTCCCCCTCTCTCTGCCCTCCTCTCACTCCATCTCCCTCCCTCTCTGTCTCCGTCTCCCCATCTTCCCATATCTCTCTCTCTCTGTCTGTCTGTACCTCTCTCTCTCTCTCTCTCTCTCTCTCTCTCTCTCTCTCTGGTGTAAATTTACTAAAGCTTTTATAAATGTAAAGTGATGTTGCCCATAGTAACCAATAAGATTCTGTCTGTCATTTTCTACGATGCAACAGAGAAATGATATAATCTGACTGGTTGCTATGGGCAACATCACCACTTAATTTTTTAGAAGAGTTAGTAAATTTACCCCTCCATCTCCCCCTCTGTCTCCCCTTCTCTCTTTCCATATCTTTCTCTCTTTCCCTTTGTCTCCTCCTCCTCTCTCTCTCGTGTTCCCCTACACCTCTTTCCCTTGCTCTTCACCTCTCTCTCTCCCTCTCTCTCTTCTTCCCTGACATAGGGGCAGATTTATTAAGCCTGGTGAAGTGATAAATTGCACGGTGATAAAGTACCAGCCAATCAGATCCTAACTGTCATGTCACAGGCTGTGTTTGAAAAATGACAGGAGGTGACTGGCTGGTGCTTTATCTCCTTCCACTTTATCACTTCACAGAGCTTAGTAAATGTGTCCCATAATTCCTCTTTTATCCTTTGGTAAATTCTTTCACTAGCATTGCCTTTCCTCAGCTCTCATGTTAATGTTGTTTGTTTTCTTTTCTGCGTATTTGCCCTCTGATACTTTCCTTTCATGTCCCAGTGAACCCTTTCAAACTAATTTACCCCCTTTACTCCCTCCTACAGAGACCTCTCATACTCTCTGCCTCTCCTATTCACCTTCTTCCAGTCACCCTTTACCTGTCACTCACCGTTTCTCCCTCTCACCCTCTCCGGTCACCCTTTTCCTGTCACCCATTACTTCTCCCTTTCACCGACTCTTAGTCTCCCTGTCTCTGCATGTCACCCTCTGCCTCATCCCTGTCACCCTCTACCTCTCTCTGCAGGTGGAGGAGGGGGGTCCACAGCAAAGTTTTGCACCTGGGCCCACCACTCACAAGTTCCACCACTGGCCCCTCCTACTCCCTGGTGGTCCCGTACTCCTGGTCGGTGGCCAGCCTCACCTGTAAAGAGACGTACTGCTGCTATGCGTAGGTCCCAAACTCCTCCTCCGCCAACCACAGCGCCTCCATCCGTGGAACTCCCGAGCTCTTTTCTATTGTGCCTCCTTAGTCTCCTATCCTGGTACCCGCCTCCACTTCCTCTATGGCTCTACCCCCAGGTCCGAGGACTCCTCAGTCCTCACAAGGCACTGAAGGTAGGCACCACAGTTACAGTGCAGCGCATACGGCAACGATGAGCGTGGCTACATCCATATATCCTTATGGGATGGTAATGATATTCCAGAGGATAGGATGCCGGCTGTCAATATACTGACAGCGGCATCCCAGCTGCCAGAATACCATGCTGCGGGCACAGTGGCTCGCTGTGCTTGCCATAGGTTTTATTCACACTCTATGACTGTGGGGTCTATTTACTAAGCCTTGGATGGAGATAAAGTCAATGGAAATAAAGTACCAGCCAATCCGCTCCTAACTGTCATGCCACAGGCTGGGTTTGAAAAATGACACTTAGGAGCTGATTGTCTGGTACTTTATCTCCGTCCACTTTATCTCCATTTAAGGCTTAGTAAATAGACCCCTAAGTGCAGTCGGTGATCACATTTCATTAACTATGGGGGTGATTCCGAGTTGTTTGCTCGTTGCCGATTTTTGCAACGGAGTGATTAAGGCGAAAATGCGCATGCGCTAAGTCAGTGGTTTCCAAACTTTTTTGAATCACGGCGCCCTAGAATATCAGAATTCTTTTCACGGCACCCCTAGGCCAAAAATTTCTTATTGAGAAATTTAGAAAGAAATATTACATTAAGTAGATTGCGTTTATATGTCATCCTAAGGGTCAGTTGTGTGGGGAGGGACAAGATTTGCTTCTGTTTGGCCACATATTTTATGACTGGCAGCCACCAGAACTGGTTTTGCCTATTATATTGACCATTAATAATTTTAATTGGTCCTGGACCACCAACCCAGGGCACCCCTGCAAGTGTCCCGAGGCACCCCAGGGAGCCACGGCACACAGTTTGGGAACCTCTGCGCTAAGTATTTTAGCACAAAACTTAGTAGATTTACTCACATCCGAACAAAGAATTTTCATTGTTGAAGTGATCGGTGTCACAACTGAGGGCCTGAGCTGACGGGAGGCAGCCTCAGTTGTAGGGGCTGAGATGTACCGGAACCTGGGAGGTTGTATCAGACCCCTGGACATGTAAGTAACATGAAGAATAACTGCCCGAAGGCGTGACCACGACAACTTGGATAAAAGTCAATGATGTTTATTTATGACAACTCCGCAACACAGCAGCAGTAAAAGAAAACATAAAAAGTCAGCAGAGGATAAATACAGTTCCTGGGTACTACAGGGTGGCAGGAGCCACAGGCTCTGGTAGTGTGAGATAGTTCTTTTCTCTGACGTCCTAAGTGGATGCTGGGGACTCCGTCAGGACCATGGGGATTAGCGGCTCCGCAGGAGACAGGGCACAAAACTAAAGCTTTAGGATCAGGTGGTGTGTACTGGCTCCTCCCCCTATGACCCTCCTCCAAGCCTCAGTTAGGTTTTTGTGCCCGTCCGAGCAGGGTGCAATCTAGGTGGCTCTCTTAAGGAGCTGCTTAGAAAAAGTTTTTAGGTTTATTATTTTCAGTGAGTCCTGCTGGCAACAGGCTCACTGCATCGAGGGACTTAGGGGAGAGAAGTTCAACTCACCTGCGTGCAGGATGGATTGGCTTCTTAGGCTACTGGACACCATTAGCTCCAGAGGGAGTCGGAACACAGGTCTCGCCCTGGGGTTCGTCCCGGAGCCGCGCCGCCGACCCCCCTTGCAGATGCTGAAGATTGAAGGTCCAGAAACCGGCGGCAGAAGGCTCTTCAGTCTTCTTGAAGGTAGCGCACAGCACTGCAGCTGTGCGCCATTGTTTGTCACACACTTCTCACCAACGGTCACGGAGGGTGCAGGGCGCTGCTGGGGGCGCCCTGGGCAGCAATGTAAATACCTTTTATGGCTAAAAAATACATCACATATAGCCCTTGAGGCTATATGGATGTATTTAACCCCTGCCAGATATTACAAACTACGGGAGAAAAGCCCGCCGGAATAGGGGGCGGGGCTTATTCTCCTCAGCACACAGCGCCATTTTCCTGCTCAGCTCCGCTGTGAGGAAGGCTCCCAGGACTCTCCCCTGCACTGCACTACAGAAACAGGGTAAAACAGAGAGGGGGGGCACTTTTTATGGCGATATTTTATATATTTAAGCTGCTATAAGGATACAACACTTATATAAGGTTGTTCCCATATATATTATAGCGCTTGGGTGTGTGCTGGCAAACTCTCCCTCTGTCTCCCCAAAGGGCTAGTGGGGTCCTGTCTTCGATAAGAGCATTCCCTGTGTGTCTGCTGTGTGTCGGTACGTGTGTGTCGACATGTATGAGGACGATGTTGGTGTGGAGGCAGAGCAATTGCCGGTAATGGTGATGTCACCCCCCAGGGAGTCGACACCGGAATGGATGGCTTTGTTTATGGAATTACGTGATAATGTCAGCACATTACAAAAATCAGTTGACGACATGAGACGGCCGGAAAACCAGTTGGTACCTGCCCAGGCGTCTCAGACACCGTCAGGGGCTGTAAAACGCCCTTTACCTCAGTCGGTCGACACAGACCCAGACACGGACACTGAATCTAGTGTCGACGGTGAAGAAACAAACGTATTTTCAAATAGAGCCACACGTTATATGATCACGGCAATGAAGGAGGCTTTGCATATCTCTGATACTGCAAGTACCACAAAAAGGGGTATTATGTGGGGGGTGAAAAAACTACCTGTAGTTTTTCCTGAATCAGAGGAATTGAATGATGTATGTGATGAAGCGTGGGTTAACCCAGATAGAAAAGTGCTAATTTCAAAAAAGTTATTGGCATTATACCCTTTCCCGCCAGAGGTTAGGGCGCGCTGGGAAACACCCCCTAGGGTGGATAAGGCGCTCACACGCTTATCAAAACAAGTGGCGTTACCGTCTCCTGATACGGCCGCCCTCAAGGATCCAGCTGATAGGAGGCTGGAAACTACCCTAAAGAGTATATACACACATACTGGTGTTATACTGCGACCAGCCATCGCCTCAGCCTGGATGTGCAGTGCTGGGGTGGTCTGGTCGGATTCCCTGACTGAAAATATTGATACCCTGGATAGGGACAGTATTTTATTGACTATAGAGCAATTAAAGGATGCTTTTCTTTATATGCGAGATGCTCAGAGGGATATTTGCACTCTGGCATCGAGAGTAAGTGCGATGTCCATATCTGCCAGAAGAAGTTTATGGACGCGACAGTGGTCAGGTGATGCGGATTCCAAACGACATATGGAAGTATTGCCGTATAAAGGGGAAGAATTATTTGGCGTAGGTCTATCGGATCTGGTGGCCACGGCAACTGCCGGAAAATCCACCTTTTTACCTCAGACCCCCTCCCAACAGAAAAAGACACCGTCTTTTCAGCCGCAGTCCTTTCGGTCCTATAAGAACAAGAGGGCAAAAGGACAGTCATATCTGCCCCGGGGCAGAGGAAGGGTTAAGAGAGGGCAGCAAGCAGCCCCTGCCCAGGAACAGAAGCCCTCCCAGGGTTCTGCAAAGCCCTCAGCATGACGCTGGGGCTGTACAAGCGGACTCAGGAGCGGTGGGGGGTCGACTCAGGAATTTCAGCGCACAGTGGGCTTGCTCACAGGTGGACCCTTGGATCCTGCAGGTAGTATCTCAGGGTTACAGGTTGGAATTCGAGAAGTCTCCCCCTCGCCGGTTCCTAAAGTCTGCTTTGCCAACGTCTCCCTCAGACAGGGCGACGGTATTGGAAGCCATTCACAAGCTGTTTTCTCAGCAGGTGATAGTCAAGGTACCCCTCCTACAACAGGGAAAGGGGTATTACTCCACGCTATTTGTGGTACCGAAGCCGGACGGCTCGGTAAGACCTATTCTAAATCTGAAATCGTTGAACCTGTACATACAAAAATTCAAGTTCAAGATGGAATCACTCAGAGCAGTGATAGCGAATCTGGAAGAAGGGGACTTTATGGTGTCCCTGGACATAAAGGATGCTTACCTGCATGTCCCAATTTGCCCTTCACATCAAGGGTACCTCAGGTTTGTGCTGCAAAACTGTCATTATCAGTTTCAGACGCTGCCGTTTGGATTGTCCACGGCACCTCGGGTCTTTACCAAGGTAATGGCCGAAATGATGATTCTTCTGCGAAGAAGAGGCGTATTAATTATCCCTTACTTGGACGATCTCCTGATAAGGGCAAGGTCCAGAGAACAGCTGGAGGACGGAGTAGCACTAACCCAAGTAGTGCTGCAACAACACGGGTGGATTCTGAATTTTCCAAAATCTCAGTTGACCCCGACAACACGTCTGCTGTTCCTGGGAATGATTCTGGACACGGTTCAGAAAAAGGTGTTTCTTCCGGAGGAGAAAGCCAAGGAGTTATCCGAACTTGTCAGGAACCTCCTAAAACCAGGAAAAGTGTCTGTGCATCAATGCACAAGAGTCCTGGGAAAGATGGTGGCTTCTTACGAAGCAATTCCATTCGGCAGATTCCACGCACGAACTTTTCAGTGGGATCTGCTGGACAAATGGTCCGGATCGCATCTGCAGATGCATCAGCGGATAACCTTATCGCCACGGACAAGGGTGTCTCTTCTGTGGTGGTTGCAGAGTGCTCATCTGTTAGAGGGCCGCAGATTCGGCATACAGGACTGGGTCCTGGTGACCATGGATGCCAGTCTGAGAGGCTGGGGAGCGGTCACACAGGGAAGAAACTTCCAGGGAGTATGGTCAAGCCTGGAGATGTCTCTTCATATAAATATACTGGAGCTAAGAGCAATTTACAATGCTCTAAGCCTGGCAAAACCCCTGCTTCAGGGTCAGCCGGTGTTGATCCAGTCGGACAACATCACGGCAGTCGCCCACGTAAACAGACAGGGCGGCACAAGAAGCAGGAGAGCAATGGCAGAAGCTGCAAGGATCCTTCGCTGGGCGGAAGATCATGTGATAGCACTGTCAGCAGTGTTCATTCCGGGAGTAGACAACTGGGAAGCAGACTTCCTCAGCAGACACGATCTACACCCGGGAGAGTGGGGACTTCATCCAGAAGTCTTCCACATGATTGTGAACCGTTGGGAAAAACCAAAGGTGGATATGATGGCGTCTCGCCTCAACAAAAAACTGGACACGCCAGGTCAAGAGACCCTCAGGCAATAGCTGTGGACGCTCTGGTAACACTGTGGGTGTACCAGTCAGTGTATGTGTTTCCTCCTCTGCCGCTCATACCCAAAGTACTGAGAATTATACGGCAAAGGGGAGTAAGAACGATACTCGTGGCTCCGGATTGGCCAAGAAGAACTTGGTACCCGGAACTTCAGGAGATGCTCACGGAAAATCCGTGGCCTCTACCTCTAAGACGGGACCTGATACAGCAGGGACCGTGTCTATTCCAAGACTTACCGCGGCTGCGTTTGACGGCATGGCGGTTGAACGCCGAATTCTAAAGGAAAAAGGCATTCCAGAAGAGGTCATTCCTACACTGGTTAAAGCCAGGAAGGAGGTGACTGCACAACATTATCACCGCATTTGGAGAAAATATGTTGCGTGGTGTGAGGCCAGGAAGGCCCCCACGGAGGAATTTCAACTGGGTCGATTCCTACATTTCCTGCAAACAGGATTGTCTATGGGCCTCAAATTGGGGTCCATTAAGTTTCAAATTTCGGCCCTGTCGATTTTCTTCCAGAAAGAATTGGCTTCAGTTCCTGAAGTCCAGACTTTTGTAAAAGGAGTACTACATATACAGCCCCCGGTTGTGCCCCCAGTGGCTCCGTGGGACCTGAATGAAGTTTTGGATTTTCTCAAATCCCATTGGTTTGAGCCACTCAAATCGGTGGATTTGAAATATCTTACATGGAAAGTGACCATGCTACTGGCCCTGGCTTCAGCCAGGAGAGTATCAGAATTGGCGGCTTTATCGTATAAGAGCCCATATCTGATTTTCCATTCGGACAGGGCAGAACTGCGGACGCGTCCTCAGTTTCTGCCTAAGGTGGTGTCAGCGTTTCACCTGAACCAGCCTATTGTGGTGCCTGCGGCTACTAGCGATTTGGAAGATTCCAAGTTGCTGGACGTTGTCAGGGCATTGAAAATATACGTTTCAAGGACGGCTGGAGTCAGAAAATCTGACTCGCTGTTTATACTGTATGCACCCAACAAGCTGGGTGCTCCTGCTTCTAAGCAGACGATTGCTCGTTGGATTTGTAGCACAATTCAACTTGCACATTCTGTGGCAGGCCTGCCACAGCCTAAATCTGTCAAGGCCCATTCCACAAGGAAGGTGGGCTCATCCTGGGCGGCTGCCCGAGGGGTCTCGGCATTACAACTCTGCCGAGCAGCTACGTGGTCGGGGGAGAACACGTTTGTAAAATTCTACAAATTTGATACCCTGGCTTAAGAGGACCTGGAGTTCTCTCATTCGGTGCTGCAGAGTCATCCGCACTCTCCCGCCCGTTTGGGAGCTTTGGTATAATCCCCATGGTCCTGACGGAGTCCCCAGCATCCACTTAGGACGTCAGAGAAAATAAGATTTTACTTACCGATAAATCTATTTCTCGTAGTCCGTAGTGGATGCTGGGCGCCCATCCCAAGTGAGGATTGTCTGCAATACTTGTACATAGTTATTGTTACAAAAAAAAAAAAAATCGGGTTGTTATTTGTTGTGAGCCGTCTGTTCAGAGGCTCCTACGTTTGTCATACTGTTAACTGGGTTTAGATCACAAGTTATACGGTGTGATTGGTGTGGCTGGTATGAGTCTTACCCGGGATTCAATATCCTTCCTTATTGTGTACGCTCGTCCGGGCACAGTATCCTAACTGAGGCTTGGAGGAGGGTCATAGGGGGAGGAGCCAGTACACACCACCTGATCCTAAAGCTTTAGTTTTGTGCCCTGTCTCCTGCGGAGCCGCTAATCCCCATGGTCCTGACGGAGTCCCCAGCATCCACTACAGACTACGAGAAATAGATTTATCGGTAAGTAAAATCTTATTATAATCTTCTAGTTGGAAAGTCCTTACCAGGCCCGACTGTAGCAATGGAGAAAGCCCAGGATCGTACCAGCTGGTGTTCCAGGAAAAGCTGGGCTGCTGTAGATAAAACGGCTGCTGTGGATACTGGCTGGAACCAGACTGTAGTTGGCACGGAGAGGATACTGGCTGGAACCAGTTAAATAATAAATGAACTTGAGAGCGATGAAATATGAGATGAAGTTTAAGTTTGAGAGCGGTGAAATTATAATGCCGGTGATAAATGATAATCTGCAGAAAAGGGTACCGGCACTTTAAGAAGAGCTGACCACTGCTGGAAGCTGGATGCTGAAAGCAGGTAGATCTGTAGCTGGAAACAGATGAATCCATATGGATCGGAGAGTCAGGCTACACCGCAGGTGGAATGCTGGTGCGGGTCTCTATAGTGGAAGTATTGACACAGGAGCTGGAACCTGAAAGACAATCACAGGAGAGAGACAAACTGGAACTAGGTTTGACAACCAAAGCACTGACTCCTTCCTTGCTCAGGCACAACATATTTATACCTGCAGCAAGGAAGGGATTGGCTAGGCAATTATGCAGATTAACAATACTGACAACAGATTGGTGGAAATGATCAGCTGACAGAATCCAAGATGGCTGCGCCCATGCAGACACTTGGAGGGAAGTTTGGTTTGTAATCCATGTGGTAATGAAAACAGTAATGGCGGCGCCGGCCACCGGAGACAGGAGACGCCAGGCTGACAAGTGCACATCCAACCACGCGGACACAGCGGAGGCCGCGGCTGACGTAATCGCCACTCTGACACTCTGCATGCAGAAGCTCACGGACGGCGGCGAAGGCCGCGGGAGACGCCATGCCAGATGTAATATGGCGTTACTGTGACAGCGTCTCAGAGAGACAGGTAACAAAGCTAAATATTGATCTTATTAAAAACACGTTAAAGGTTAAAGAACACAGTACGCAATTGGCGCAAAAAGTACCGCAAGGGTACTCCCTTAACTATACCTTAAGGAATGTACTTATACTGTAAACCTCTGTGTAGTGGTAGAGTGTAAATGCAACACAGTGTAACCTTATTAACTTCAAAGCTGTTTGAGCGTCACCGACGCTCTGAGAGTACTTAACACTATAAGAAATACACAGATACCTGGGCTTAGGGTCTAACGCCTTATATATATATTATGGATGGTATGCTTGCAAAAGAATAATACAATACAATTATACACTACCAATATAACATAGAATATCTAACCAAGTTAACTACACAGGAAATACAATACAATACAGTTTACGTTTAAGGGAAAATGAGGGAGAAAGAGGAGAAGAGAGAGAGATATGGCTCACAATAACAATAAGACAATATGGTTGCAGAGAAGCTTACACATGTGAGGAACAATCGCTGCGCAGTTAGTCAATGCTGAATACCGCATGGGATGGAAGCTAGACTCCATTTTGGGAAAGCTCCCAGGATTCCAAAGACTGCACCACATGGTTGAAAGGGGGATGCTAGCAGCCATTTTAGATTTGCAGGTCCAAACAACTTCAGTATCTCAATAACCAGAGCATATTCATCACAAGACCAGATCACAATGTAACCACACATATATTATAACAAACCAGCACAATCTATTTATAATCACCATAGGCAAACAAATACCACAAATACTATGCTACAGATTGTCTACTGTTCCAATTCATCACAGACTTCACAGAATATTAACACAAACACCCAACGATCACACAACTGCCCAAACCTCGTTAACTTTAAGCCATTTGTCTCTCCAAACTAACTAATCTATGCTTACCTATCATTCTACAACTACTATACCACAGACACATATTTAACTATTCTATGCCAATCAGCCATGAGATATTGAGATGATGATACTTAGCCTTTGGTGCCTGGTGATGATCCAGCCATGCTTCTGAGAGCTTTGTTCTGAGTGTAGCTTCATTACATCTGTTCTCTGAGGCCACCAGCAACACTGACCCCGACCCCCCCCAGGCAGGAACTATTCTCCTGTGTGTCTGTTCCTAGGGGAGGGGTCTCTCTCTCTCCTTTGTATATGCTAATCAGGTTCAGCCCTGAAAATCTTAGTAAAGGGTTGGCTTGATCATCCATTGTTCTTAACAAAGTGATCTTAGCTTTTATACATATAATCACATCTGCAATGTCCCACAACTTCACAACAAGCTTCAAACTAACCCACACATCAATCTGCTTGCTTCAATACCAAACATGACGGGCGCATCTGGTTCTGTTCAAATAATACATATTCATGACATCAATTCATTAGCCAATTCTAAATCTCCATGATGTCTGGTGCTTGACATTATTATAACCATGTACTGTATGAAACAAGCGCCGAATCCATCTCCGTGCCATGTCCGAGCAAATGCGTGTGTTTCCATATATTGCTGTGCTCGCTGCGCATATTTGCAAGTATAGCGACTTAAATGTGTGTGTGGTTTGTATGTTCTCTCTATGTAATATTTTTGACTTTGACAGTCCACCCTTTGGCAGTCACCAATAACTGCCACTTCCTAAAACATTTCAAAAAGAGAAAAATATATGTCATATGTAAATACATTTCTATGATTGGGTAAGGGAGGAGAGGAGAAGGTGGGAAAAAGGTATGACCTAGTGAGATAGCAGAAGTATGTATGTATGAATCCATGTTTGGGGGGTCATGTATCATCGTGCCGTACGTGTTTTAAATCAAGCTTCGAGGTATTGCGAAGTATACATTTGAATTCCTTCTTATCCCGTACTAAGGGTCTGTGGATGGGCTGTCAAACTTTACCGAGCTCATTTCGGCTGTGGTTGTAACAAAATGGGGAAGCACATTTTAGTTGATGATACATGAATGGGGGAGGTAAGTGGTTGCTGATATCTGTGCCTGTATTCCCTATTGACTATGTGTGTCATTACCTGAGGGTTGTAGAAATGAAGATAAAGAACACTTATGGGAAATGCAGTGGTATTCTATGTCAGGTTAATGAACATTTGTCGGTTGAAGTTTTGTTCGGTGTCTGTTGAAAGCCGTCTTCTTTGCGCCTTTTGCCCATAGGGTGCGAGCAAAAAGCTTTGTCAATGTCCATAGATTTACAAAAAAATGTTGGGCTAGCGTAAGTTTAAAATTTCTAGGGAAACTGGGGATCTATGGCAAAGTTCATCAAATATCCGTGTATAAGGTTGTCAAAACTTCTTCTTTGATCTATCCGTTGTCTGTATATCGGCTCGTCAACTTCCTCGTCCAAGTGGGTCTTTTTATCTTGGAGAAAATGGAAAAACAGGTGAAAGAAACGGACCGTATAATCGCATTTTCATCACATCATTGTTTCTACCGTTGGGTCATAAATCAAATCCATTGGAATCACAGTTTCTTCACTCCTCAGACTCATTACTCTTGTACTTTGTTTGCACCTCATTAAAGCCTGACCGCATCTAAATATCAATCCAATCGATATGACAACACCTAAGATACATAGAAGAAACTTCCCAACATCCATTATGACTCCTTGAGCCCAGTCTCCTAAACCAGAGAACCAATTTCGTGGGTTCAACCATGACACCCAACCAGTCAGCTCATTACCTACAGCAGCAAGAGTGAGATTGTGTCTCCTGCGAAATTCCCACTTCAATTGGAGAATATCGTCCATCTTTTGGTCTAGGACCTCGACCGGATCCTCGGTGCTATTCGTGATATATGTGCAACACTTCACGCCGTACTTTGTTGCCAGTGTGACACAATATCCGCCTGTCACTGCTGTGAGATAATTAAGAACCATTCTATGCTGTACCAGTTCTGTTTTATAAGCTTGAAGTTCCCTTCCAGTATACCTAAACGTGTCATCATACATTTCAGTGATATTATCTAACAAATTTGCAAGCGCAGAGATGTATCTATAGTTCATCACTCCTCTAGCGGTGCGAGTGAAATCTAACGCAAGCAGAACCTGAATCCCGGTGGATTCATGGATCAGATCAGAGGCCGGATGCTCTGACCTTTCTGTCAGTTGCCTTTTAACTACGTGCTCGTAATGAGTATGAGTATAAGGAGCTTGGGCACCACGGTGTATGTCTTTCATTTTGTCATGTGATACAGTCATTACTTCAGGCAGTACTTTTCCAATATAACACAATCCTTCAGAGTTTGGGGCAAGCCACTTATACGCCTTCCTCCCGCATATGAAATATGCATCATCGGGGAGAACATATGGGACGGAGTAAGACATAACCATATTACACATCCTCCATGTGAAATCTCCTACCCCTAATTCTCCCAACTGTCTAGTACACGTATCAGCTTGAACGATATGTGCACAGTATCCTGGTGATACCTCTCCAACTCTCGTAATCCTACTTCCTAAGGTATACCTATATCGGAAAGATTTTTCTCTACTGGCTATGTGGCGTATAAGCTCTGTATCTGTCGGCATTCTATCTGCTCTATATGAAAAGGTCATGGTTTGGTTACTCCATGACACTTCCCAATTTCCCGGCTTTCGGGGATTGGTAATGTTAAAACATAGTAGGGATCTATCCACATGATATTGGTGGAGCTTCAAACTAGGAGGACTGGAGATATTAAACCTCCTGTCCACCGGTCTCCCACCCTTTAGCTCAAGTACCTCCCCTACCGTTAAAGGAAATGGTACTAGCCCTGATTTGCTGTGGCCCTGAGGTACTTGAGAGCATACCCAGCAATCTGTCTGGTTTAACACACTACCCACTAATGAGTGATAGTCACTCAATGGATGCCGGTCCATATGGATATTAAAACTGGATTGGCATTTCTTAATGCACCCATCCTCAACTACATTGTCACAGAGCCTACAGATACAGTTTTCTTCAGCTAACAATCCTTAAAAGAAAATGTTTACAGATAACATGGCTGCTAGATCGTTTCCGGTACTCGCCTTTGCTTGGTGATTGGGTTGCTATTGGAAATTTACACCTCCGTCTCAGTCATCAGGACCTTTCTGGATCCTTTCTCGACCTCACTGGTACTCTCACCGAAACAGACTGCTCTGGTCAACATCAGGGTCAACAGGAAAAATCCATATCACAGTCTCTTGGGGCAAGTCCATCTTACAGGAGGAGAAAAGAAGAAATTTGTAATGGGGGTACAGGTAAACAGTTTGAGGGGGAGAGAACTTGTTACGATAATAAGTTCTCTAGTCTTGTCGTTCTTCTTGTTCTGCTGTCATCTCAAAGGTGCTGTCTCTCAGTCTTCCAAACGAACATTCCGGTGATGCAATATCTCTTCCAAACCAGCGATCTTTCTGTAAGGAGCAAAAATCTTGCATTACCATTTGTCTAACTGATGTGTGACATACCCTCTTTAAACCATGAAAACATGAGTGAGAAGAGAGAGAGAAAAACAAAAACAAAAGAGAGAACAATTCATATGCATATATATTACATAAATCACCAATAACCAACAATAGGAAAAGAGAAAAAAAAATAAAAAAAATTTCAAACATTTTTAAAACATTGTCAAATCATCAGGCTGTCATATCTACATGTCTGATGGTTTCCTTGCGCAGTCCCTCCCACCAGCACCTCTATACTCCACCCCTTGTATCTGGCCACAATACATTGATGTGGGCAAGTCATGCTGGGGTTTGGTAGACTTTTGCAAAGACCAAGTAGATATGCAATGTTTGAGTCCTACCAATAATCGTCAGAGATGGGGAGATAGAGAGAGAGAGAGAGAGGAAAAAAAAAAAAACATTTCACAGATACATTTACAATGTTTCACCTGGTCATTCCTGTGTCTTCAGGGAATGACCTCCCAATGTATTAACCATTACCTCAGGCTTACCATCAGTCCTAATGATCACCTTTCCTGACTATATATTATGGGTGTGGCCCAAAATTCTTCCTATATGATCCCTGATTATAATTTGGTGTGTCCTAACTTTTGCTCATTTTCATGTCTAGGGGGTCTGATTTTATGTGGGCTGTTGCAGTTACTGGCATAATGCCCTTCTCTTTTACAAAGATAACAAATCCTTGAGTTCCTCCATGTGCCAATGGCCTGGGGTTTTGGTTGATTTGATGCCTCCTCAAACGCTTGGATGCTCATCACCATCAACCGCTTTCCCTGTACCTACCTGATTCCTTGGATACCATGATTATGTCGTTGTCTAGGGAGTTGATATACCTTCTGTGAATCTTTGATCATACAGTTAGATCTTTCCTAGGATCTGGGTAATCAGACATGATTGATCTCAATTCTGTCCGGGACCAGGGATGGCGCATTGCACTGTCCTTGACGGGAATGGTTCCCTGATCGTCAGTCTTCCCATTGGGGACTGTGATCACCCTGACAGGACTAAACTCAATTACATCACCTTGTTTTGGTCTTACAATATGGGGTACATTTGTTTGTGCGTGATATAAAACATTGTACGTACCTGTGGACACGACCTCACCTGACCCTCCGTTAGGGGGTTTAATTATTGCCTTTACCAATTTGGTCGCGTCCACCTGGATGTCTTGTAGGCTGGCTGCTGGAAGAGATGCCGACATCGTTCTGGGCTCACTTTCTTGCTGATAATCCTGAGGGAAGTTTAACATGGGGTGCGACTTGCACAGGTTAACATTTGTGATTTTTACACTTTCATTTTTATAAACATTATTACATTTGTTACTTTCGTTCTTAATACAGTTACTAAGTGCATTTTTATCATACAACATTGTGCCATTTCTCTGCAACCATAATCCTCTCCATTGCCATGTCTCTCCTCTCAAGATGAAAGTTAGGTATGTAAGTTACATTTCTTTGCATTTCACTTTCCTGTTGCCATAACTGCAAACAATCATCATGTTTAACTCGTTTCCAGGATTTTATGAGACAGATCCTCCGCCTTAAATTATGCAACACCTCTGAGTCAAAACTACCTATCCCAGGAAATGGTGCTTTACCCCCCGCAGTCATTCGTGTCCATTCATCACAAAAGGTCTCAGTGTGGGGACCATACTTCCCCCACATTACTAACCGAGCAGACCCTCGGGGTCTGCAAGCCTCTGGAGTCTGAATCCTGACTGCTGAACGTCTCTGTGTTGTGCACTTGGCTGCCATTGTGGACCTCTTTAACACAGAAAAACTTCCTTAAATGCACCAAACACAGAAATCTACGTTGGAAATCCATAAAGCTCTTCCACTGAACTTCTTCTGCTCCGAGTATCTCCGGTCCGCCTTCTAGCAGACACGTGTAGCCGTTGCAGGCCCTATCTCTAGAGATTTTCCTGAGAAAATTCCCTTCTTTACACAAATCACGCTTGCATGTGCTCCCTACAACACGTATGAGGGCAAGATTTACGCATGGATATACGACCTCATATCACGTTGCGTTATTGGTCACACATACAACCGTGCGGTCCAATCGTACCACTTATAGGCCCTCATTCTGAGTTGTTCGCTCGGTATTTTTCATCGCATCGCAGTGAAAATCCTCTTAGTACGCATGCGCAATGTTCGCACTGCGACTGCGCCAAGTAACTTTACTATGATGAAAGTATTTTTACTCACGGCTTTTTCTTCGCTCCGGCGATCGTAATGTGATTGACAGGAAATGGGTGTTACTGGGCGGAAACACAGCGTTTCAGGGGCGTGTGGCTGAAAACGCTACCGTTTCCGGAAAAAACGCAGGAGTGGCCGGGGAAACGGTGGGAGTGCCTGGGCGAACGCTGGGTGTGTTTGTGACGTCAACCAGGAACGACAAGCACTGAAATGATCGCACAGGCAGAGTAAGTCTGGAGCTACTCTGAAACTGCTAAGTAGTTAGTAATCGCAATATTGCGAATACATCGGTCGCAATTTTAAGAAGCTAAGATTCACTCCCAGTAGGCGGCGGCTTAGCGTGTGTAACTCTGCTAAATTCGCCTTGCGACCGATCAACTCGGAATGAGGGCCATAGACACTTGTTGCCCATAAATGGTAGGATCATTGGAGTCTCCCTACTGTGCTCCAAAACAGCCAGAGCGTAATACAACGAAAACTTTATCACACTCTGTTGCACGTTTTCACTCAGACCGTGCTCATCACGTTCCACCAAAGATCACACAGATCACAAAGTCCACAAAGCGGGATTCAATACCGTTTTATCACACAGATCACAAAGTCCACAAAGCGGGATTCAATACACTCATACCGTTTTCAACCCACTATCATTCTTATAGTTTTCTGATCAGAAAAATCATTTCCCGTAGTCTGATAGCTCTCCCCAGAGGCGTTACAGTAAAGTAAGGTATTTAAACTAAGTTTTGGAAAACTGAAATCAATTTGTGCTATTATCACATGGCTATACTATACCGCCCCCACTAAAATAATGCTATCGTGCGATTTGAGTTTCGGTGGGCGTACCCAGACGCTCCGTTGCGTAATATACGCTGCGTGCGTCGGCCTCTGGGTTGCGTACGCGAGTATCAGTCCTTTGTTAGAGACACGTGTACGCAAAGCAAAGATCCACCGTAACACAACTAACACGTTTATCAGTGTAGATGATCCTTGATCATCTACCGAGCACCACACCAATCTCTCCTTATACCTTTAGGTAGAGTTGCGTGTGCGCTTTACACTTTATCCCTTTATGTATTACTTTTACACTTTAACTATTTAAATAGTGACAAATCTCTCTTAGCACGTTTATCAATTCAAATGGCAAACAGGAAGGTGAGATATGTGAAAGTACACAGATGAAAATGCAATTCTAAATTAATCTAATAACATACATTGATGTAAGCACAGACATATAGACATTACATATATGTACTAATCACTTATTACATATATGAGACCTTATTCAGTGCTTCCAATTTGCATACGAATGTGCTTTCAAACTATCTGTGAAGGCAATCTCCTTCACTGCTGGGAGAGAAAAAAAACAACAACCCAGTCACACAGGTTCATTTGCATTTCAATGGCCCATCTCACAACTAGCAGAGAATCCTAGAATCTTGGAGGTGAGAGGGGAAAAAGAAAAAAAAAACAACAAAAAACAAAACAACAACTTTCATTAAGCCCTATCTGAACTATTTATAATTGACTATGACACTGGTTAAATAAATGCATTGGTAACTCATAAATGGTGATTTCTTTTTGACAGTGGATGGCTGATTATTTCCTGAGTCAACTGAGAATCAGCCGTTCAAAAAAAAATTTTTTGACCTTCCCAAAATGGCCGCTGCTCCTCCCCCTTCCACCTCCATGAGGGTCACACAAAATGGTGGACAGACCATGCGGCCTCTCCTGCCATAAAGAAAATCACCATGCAAGCTCCCAAAGTAACTTTTAAATGTACTTTTAAACCTACTTAAACAGATAAACAATCTAATCTTAATCAAACACGATATGATCCATTTGAACCTGGTTTTGCGACAATAAAAATACATTTTAGCATCTTAAATATTATGAGAAACGCCTTGTCTCTTAAAATTTCCTATCAGCGTCTTACTGATACCACAATACATTAACGTGGATGTTTTTTTTTTTTTTTTTTCAGCATTTTGCGAGATGTCCATCATTAGCCGGTCAATTACAGCCGCGTTTGTAATGTACAGTGCATCATTAAGATCGTGATATCGCGGACCAGAGCCCCCATCTAACAAAGCTAAATATTTATCTTATTAAAAACACGTTAAAGGTTAAAGAACACAGTACGCAATTGGTGCAAAAAGTACCGCAAGGGTACTCCCTTAACTATACCTTAAGGAATGTACTTATACTGTAAACCTCTGTGTAGTGGTAGAGTGTAAATGCAACACAGTGTAACCTTATTAACTTCAAAGCTGTTTGAGCGTCACCGACGCTCTGAGAGTACTTAACACTATAAGAAATACACAGATACCTGGGCTTAGGGTCTAACGCCTTATATATATATTATGGATGGTATGCTTGCAAAAGAATAATACAATACAATTATACACTACCAATATAACATAGAATATCTAACCAAGTTAACTACACAGGAAATACAATACAATACAGTTTACGTTTAAGGGAAAATGAGGGAGAAAGAGGAGAAGAGAGAGAGAGAGAGATATGGCTCACAATAACAATAAGACAATATGGTTGCAGAGAAGCTTACACATGTGAGGAACAATCGCTGCGCAGTTAGTCAATGCTGAATACCGCATGGGATGGAAGCTAGACTCCATTTTGGGAAAGCTCCCAGGATTCCAAAGACTGCACCACATGGTTGAAAGGGGGATGCTAGCAGCCATTTTAGATTTGCAGGTCCAAACAACTTCAGTATCTCAATAACCAGAGCATATTCATCACAAGACCAGATCACAATGTAACCACACATATATTATAACAAACCAGCACAATCTATTTATAATCACCATAGGCAAACAAATACCACAAATACTATGCTACAGATTGTCTACTGTTCCAATTCATCACAGACTTCACAGAATATTAACACAAACACCCAACGATCACACAACTGCCCAAACCTCGTTAACCTTAAGCCATTTGTCTCTCCAAACTAACTAATCTATGCTTACCTATCATTCTACAACTACTATACCACAGACACATATTTAACTATTCTATGCCAATCAGCCATGAGATATTGAGATGATGATACTTAGCCTTTGGTGCCTGGTGATGATCCAGCCATGCTTCTGAGAGCTTTGTTCTGAGTGTAGCTTCATTACATCTGTTCTCTGAGGCCACCAGCAACACTGACCCCAACCCCCCCCAGACAGGAACTATTCTCCTGTGTGTCTGTTCCTAGGGGAGGGGTCTCTCTCTCTCTCCTTTGTATATGCTAATCAGGTTCAGCCCTGAAAATCTTAGTAAAGGGTTGGCTTGATCATCCATTGTTCTTAACAAAGTGATCTTAGCTTTTATACATATAATCATATCTATCCGCTGCAATGTCCCACAACTTCACAACAAGCTTCAAACTAACCCACACATCAATCTGCTTGCTTCAATACCAAACATGACGGGCGCATCTGGTTCTGTTCAAATAATACATATTCATGACGTCAATTCATCAGCCAATTCTAAATCTCCATGATGTCTGGTGCTTGACATTATTATAACCATGTACTGTATGAAACAAGCGCCGAATCCATCTCCGTGCCATGTCCGAGCAAATGCGTGTGTTTCCATATATTGCTGTGCTCGCTGCGCATATTTGCAAGTATAGCGACTTAAATGTGTGTGTGGTTTGTATGTTCTCTCTATGTAATATTTTTGACTTTGACACAGGAGAGGATGCAGGAATGTGAATATTAGGATAACAGATGGGATCCGGTCCTGGAGCGCTGAGCCAGCCTTAGGAGGCATCTGATGGGTAAGAAATGGCGTCCAGATACCCGGATCGTGACAGCACCCCCCCCTTTAGGAGTGGCCCCAGGACACTTCTTTGGCTTTTGAGGAAACTTGGAATGGAATCTCCGGACCAAGGCAGGAGCATGGACATAAGAAGCATTGGTCCATGAACGTTCCTCAGGGCCGTAACCCTTCCAGTCAATAAGATACTGTAGTTGACCGTAACGGTGACGTGAGTCCAGGATCTTGGCCACTTCATACTCAACGCCTCGTTGAGTTTGGACTTTCGGAGATGGAGGAAGTGAGGAATGAAACCGATTCAAGATCAGCGGTTTCAACAGGGAAACATGGAATGTCCTGGGTATTTTTAAGAAGGGAGGCAACTGGAGTCTGTAAGCAACAGGATTGATGACTTGTTCAATTTTAAAAGGACCGATGTAGCGAGGTGCAAACTTCATACTGGGAACTCTTAACCTCAAATTCTTCGTGGATAACCATACCCGATCACCCACCTTGAGAGCAGGAACTGCTCGACGCTTCTTATCCGCAAACTTCTTGTACCTGAACGATGCCTTGAGCAGAGCTGATCGTACGCTCCTCCAGATATTGGCAAACTGATGCAAGGTGATATCCACTGCTGGAACAGAAGTTGCTGGAAGCGGTTGGAACTCAGGGACTTTAGGATGGAATCCAAAGTTAGTGAAGAATGGTGTTGAAGAAGATGAGGAATGATACTGGTTGTTATGACAGAACTCGGCCCAGGGAAGTAATTGAACCCAGTCATCTTGAGAGGAGGACACATAGATGCGGAGGAAGGCCTCCAAGTCCTGATTCACCCTCTCAGTTTGACCATTGGTCTGAGGATGGTAAGCCGTGGAAAACTTTAGCTTGACTTGGAGGACTTGACATAAACTTCGCCAGAATTTGGCTGTGAATTGAACTCCTCGATCTGAGATAATTTCTTCAGGAAGACCGTGGAGTCGGAAGATCTCTTGTATGAATACTTGAGCCAACTTGGAAGCTGACGGAAGACCGGTGAGAGGAATGAAGTGTGCCATCTTGGTGAACCGGTCAACTACCACCCAGATGGTATTGAACTTGTTGCACATGGGTAAGTCTGTAATGAAATCCATCGACAAATGGGTCCATGGTCGATGGGGAACGGATAGTGGAACCAGTTGCCCCGCAGGCGACTGGCGGGATACCTTATGTTGAGCACACTTTGGGCAAGATACAATAAACTCCAAGACGTCCTTTTTCAGAGTTGGCCACCAATAGGACCTAGAGATAAACTCCAGGGTTTTTTGGATACCTGTATGTCCGGCAAAACGGGAAGCATGGGCCCAATGCATGAGCTTCTTCCTTAGCATCGGCTTCACAAAACTTTTCCCTGATGGGGGCGTAGAGTCCATCCCTACCGTGGAGAATGCCAACGGATTTATAATAGGATGCTTGTCTGAAGACTCTGACTCATTTTCTTGCTCCCATGAGCGGGAAAGGGCATCGGCCTTGCGATTCTGAGAGCCCGGACAGAACTGGAGTTTAAAGTCGAACCTGGAAAAGAAAAGTGCCCATCTGGCCTGACGAGGGTTGAGACATTGTGCGCCCTTCAGATATAAAAGGTTCTTGTGGTCTGTAAGTATGGTGATTGAATGAGAAGCTCCCTCCAACAGATATCTCCACTCCTCTAGAGCGAGCTTGATGGCTAGCAACTCCTGGTCGCCAATGGCATAGTTGCGCTCCACTGGGGAGAACTTCCGGGAGAAGAAACTGCAAGGATGTAAATGGCCATCTTTAGCCCTCTGAGATAACACCGCTCCTACTCCAACGGAGGAGGCATCCACCTCTAAGATGAAAGGAGAGTCGATGTCGGGCTGTTTCAGAACAGGTGCAGAGATGAACCTTTGTTTCAAAAGATGAAAGGCTTGCATAGCTTCTTCAGACCACTTGGACGGGTTAGCACCCTTCTTAGTTAAAGCAGTAATAGGCGCCACAATGGTGGAAAAGTCTCGTATAAACTTTCTGTAATAATTGGCGAACCCTAAGAACCTCTGGACCCCTTTGAGGGTTAAGGGTACCGGCCAATTCTGGATTGCTTGTAGTTTCTCAGGATCCATCTCTAGTCCGGAACCGGACACAATGTAACCTAGAAACGGAATGGACTTGACTTCAAAGACGCATTTCTCTAATTTGCAATAGAGATGATTGACACGGAGACGGGACAGAACCTCCTTTACCCAAAAACGATGTTCCTCTAAATCGTTGGCAAAAATGAGGATATCATCTAGATAGACCACGACATGACGGTATAAAATGTCTCTGAAGACCTCATTGACAAAATGCTGGAAGACAGCTGGAGCATTGCTCAATCCGAAGGGCATGACGAGGTACTCATAATGTCCGTCACGGGTGTTAAAGGCGGTCTTCCACTCGTCACCCTCACGGATCCGGATGAGATTGTATGCACCTCTCAAGTCCAATTTTGTAAAGATGGTAGCTCCGCTAACTCTGTCAAAGAGCTCATTAATCAAGGGTAGAGGATAACGGTTCTTGATGGTAATGTCGTTCAAACCTCTGTAGTCGATGCACGGCCGCAGACCACCATCTTTCTTCTTTACAAAAAAGAAGCCTGCGCTGGCTGGAGAAGAAGAAGGTCGAATGAACCCCTTTGCTAGGTTCTCTTTAATGTATTCCTCCATAGAATGCGTCTCAGGCAGAGACAACGGATAAGTTCGGCCTCGAGGTGGAACCTTCCCTGGAACGAGATCAATCGGGCAGTCCCATTCTCTATGAGGAGGAAGGATATCAGCAGAAGCTTTACTGAACACATCCGTGAAATCTTGATATGGAGGAGGTGGAACATCAGACGACCTAGGGGAGGAAGAACAGACAGGCAATACTTTGAACAAACATGTCTCAGCACAGGAGGAACCCCATGCCAGGATTTGCGTAGTCGTCCAATCAATTGTAGGATTGTGAAGACGGAGCCATGGAAGGCCCAGGACCACAGGATGTGTGGCTCTTGGAATCACTAAAAAAGAAATAAGTTCGGAATGAAGAACTCCCACTCTCAGACGAACTGGTAGAGTCCTTAAAGAAATAACTGCATCAAAAATCTTGCTGCCATCCACGGCAGTTAAGGAGATGGACGAAGGAAGTCTCTCGGTGGGTAGGGACCACCGTTTAACATAGGCTTCGGTAATAAAGTTCCCAGCTGCTCCGGAATCAAGGAGGGCAATGACGTTCCGATAACGTTGAGCAACTTGAAGCGAGACTGGGAGATTACAATCTTGAGGAGATGGAGAGGAGCTCATTACTCCTAGCCGGCCCTCTCCTTGGCGAGCTAGGATTTGGAGTTTCCCGGACGTTTGGGACAGGCATTAATGGTGTGAGACGGAGCTGCACAATAAAGACAGAGAGACTCGGAGAGACGTCTTCGGCGCTCAGCAGGAGTTAAACGGGAACTGCCAATTTGCATGGGCTCATCTTTAGATGGTGACAGTTGACGAGGAGGAGGAGCAGAAGATTTTGTAGCAGATGATCTTCCACGCTCAGTTGCTCTCTCTCTCTGAAACGTAAATCAACTTTCGTGCAGAGTGAGATTAGCTCATCTAACTTAGAAGGTAAGTCTCTGGTAGCTAACTCATCTTTAATACGCTCAGATAAGCCATGCCAGAATGCAGCATACAGGGCCTCGTCGTTCCATGCCAGTTCGGATGCCAGGATCTGGAACTGTATAAGATATTGTCCTACAGTACGTGATCCCTGGCGTAAACGGAGAATCTCAGATGAAGCTGAAGTTACCCGGCCTGGCTCGTCGAAGATACGCCTGAATGTTGACACGAATGCAGTGTAGGAGGATAGCAGGATGTCGGACCTCTCCCATAACGGTGATGCCCAATCAAGGGCTGAGCCACTGAGAAGAGAGATAATATAGGCAATTTTTGTACGGTCACTGGGAAAATTGCCAGGTTGTAGCTCAAACTGAATCTCACACTGGTTGAGAAATCCCCTGCAGAATCTTGGAGATCCGTCAAATTTTGCTGGCGTTGGAAGATGAAGACGTGGAGCAGAAATGGGTAAGGTGGGTGGGGTTATAGCTGGAGTCACTGTGGTTGACGCACCAGATGCGCCTGATCCACGGAGGGTTGTCTGAATCCCATCCAGCCGAGTAGAGAGATCCTGGAGACAGCGGATGATGTGGCCCTGTGCAGCCTCCTGATGTTCAAGTCGGGCTGCCAGTTCTTGCATCGGCCTGGCCGCTTGATCCTGGTCTCCGGCTGGATTCATTAGGTCAGTGCTTACTGTCACAACTGAGGGCCTGAGCTGACGGGAGGCAGCCTCAGTTGTAGGGGCTGAGATGTACCGGAACCTGGGAGGTTGTATCAGACCCCTGGACATGTAAGTAACATGAAGAATAACTGCCCGAAGGCGTGACCACGACAACTTGGATAAAAGTCAATGATGTTTATTTATGACAACTCCGCAACACAGCAGCAGTAAAAGAAAACATAAAAAGTCAGCAGAGGATAAATACAGTTCCTGGGTACTACAGGGTGGCAAGAGCCACAGGCTCTGGTAGTGTGAGATAGTTCTTATAATCTTCTAGTTGGAAAGTCCTTACCAGGCCCGACTGTAGCAATGGAGAAAGCCCAGGATCGTACCAGCTGGTGTTCCAGGAAAAGCTGGGCTGCTGTAGATAAAACGGCTGCTGTGGATACTGGCTGGAACCAGACTGTAGTTGGCACGGAGAGGATACTGGCTGGAACCAGTTAAATAATAAATGAACTTGAGAGCGATGAAATATGAGATGAAGTTTAAGTTTGAGAGCGGTGAAATTATAATGCCGGTGATAAATGATAATCTGCAGAAAAGGGTACCGGCACTTTAAGAAGAGCTGACCACTGCTGGAAGCTGGATGCTGAAAGCAGGTAGATCTGTAGCTGGAAACAGATGAATCCAAATGGATCGGAGAGTCAGGCTACACCGCAGGTGGAATGCTGGTGCGGGTCTCTATAGTGGAAGTATTGACACAGGAGCTGGAACCTGAAAGACAATCACAGGAGAGAGACAAACTGGAACTAGGTTTGACAACCAAAGCACTGACGCCTTCCTTGCTCAGGCACAACATATTTATACCTGCAGCAAGGAAGGGATTGGCTAGGCAATTATGCAGATTAACAATACTGACAACAGATTGGTGTAAATGATCAGCTGACAGAATCCAAGATGGCTGCGCCCATGCAGACACTTGGAGGGAAGTTTGGTTTGTAATCCATGTGGTAATGAAAACAGTAATGGCGGCGCCGGCCACCGGAGACAGGAGACGCCAGGCTGACAAGTGCACATCCAACCACGCGGACACAGCGGAGGCCGCGGCTGACGTAATCGCCACTCTGACACTCTGCATGCAGAAGCTCAGGGACGGCGGCGGAGGCCGCGGGAGACGCCATGCCAGATGTAATATGGCGTTACTGTGACAGCGTCTCAGAGAGACAGGAGAGGATGCAGGAATGTGAACATTAGGATAACAGATGGGATCCGGTCCTGGAGCGCTGAGCCAGCCTTAGGAGGCATCTGATGGGTAAGAAATGGCGTCCAGATACCCGGATCGTGACAATCGGAGTGTGATTGACAGGAAGTGGGTGTTTCTGGGCGGAAACTGACCGTTTTCTGGGAGTGTGCGGAAAAACGCAGGCGTGTCAGGATAAAAAACGCAGGAGTGGCTGGAGAAACGGGGGAGTGGATGGCCGAATGCAGGGCGTATTTGTGACGTCAAAACAGGAACGAAACGGCCTGAGCTGATCGCAGTGTAGGAGTAAATCTCAAGCTACTCAGAGGGGTATATGCAATGCCGGGCGAATTGCGGCTTTTTTCGCCCGTTTTTAAATTCGACACAATTCGACCGTCGAATCCCGGCCGGCAGGTGCCGGAATTCAACATATTCAATTAAAAACGGATTCGACGGTCCCACTGTCGAAAAACGGACCAATTGACGGATAAGTGCGTCCTGGATTCGACTTTTCGGACGGCACAAAAATGGTTTCAAAACCCGAACAAAATGCGTGGGGTCCCCCCTCCTAAGCATAACCAGCCTCGGACTCTTTGAGCCGGACCTGGTTGTAAAAATACGGGGGGGGGGGAATTGACAGGGGATCCCCCGTATTTTTAGAACCAGCACCGGGCTCTGCGTCCGGTCCTGGTGCAAAAAATACGGGGGACCCCCGTATTTTTTACACCAGCACCGGGCTCCACTAGCTGAAGAGATAATGCCACAGCCGGGGGACACTTTTATACCGGTCCCTGCGGCCATGGCATTAAATCCCCAACTAGTCACCCCTGGCCGTGGTACCCTGGAGGAGTGGGGACCCCTTAAATCAAGTGGTCCCCCCCCTCCAGTCACCCAAGGGCCAGGGGTGAAGCCCGAGGCTGTCCCCCCCATCCATGGGCTGCGGATGGGGGGCTGATAGCCTTGTGTAAAATCAAAGAATATTGTTTTTTGCAGAAGAACTACAAGTCCCAGCAAGCCTCCCCCGCAAGCTGGTACTTGGAGAACCACAAGTACCAGCATGCGGGCCGCTGGTACCTGTAGTTCTTCTGCAAAAAAAATACCCAAATAAAAACAGGACACGCACACCGTGAAAGTAAAACTTTATTACATACATGCCGACACACACATACTTACCTATGTTCACACGCTGACTCTGTCCATGTCTCCAAGTAGAATCCGGGGTACCTGAAAATAAAATTATACTCACCTAAATCCGGTGTGTCCTGTTCTTTTTTTGTAATCCACGTACTTGGTAAAAAAACAAACCACATACCCGATCCACGCACTGAAAGGGGTCCCATGTTTACACATGGGACCCCTTTCCCCGAATGCTGAGACCCCCCGTGACTCCTGTCACAGAGGGTCCCTTCAGCCAATCAGGGAGCGCCACGTCGTGGCACTCTCCTGATGGGCTATGCGCGTCTGAGCTGGCAGACAGCGCATCGCAAAGCCGCTCCATTATCTTCAATGGTGGGAACTTTGCGGTCAGCAGTGAGGTTACTCGCGGTCAGCTCTCTATAAGTCCGAGAACTCATTATTTTTTTCATTTCAATAGGAAAAGACGGCACACCTCTCTCATCCACTGTCCGCTATAAGACTTTATATGACAGTGGATAGTAGAAGGTGGGGCCCTTAACCTATTCTTTTATCTATGATTCTTTTCTTTCTTCGGTACTCTCTCATCCAATGCCAGGAAATTAATATCTGTGTAACAGAGAACTTGTGCATACCCATTGGACAGCAGAAGTACTCTTATTCTGGGTAATTGTCTCCAACCACACTCATTTGATGAATGGGGGATATTACTGCCACATGCCACTTGTCACACCCAATCTCGTCTGATCTTGGAAGCAAAGCAGTGAGAAGCCTGATCAGTACCTAGATGGGTGACCACTAGGGAATATCGGGTGCAGTAAGCAAACTCCCCACTCAAGACAAAGCAGAAGTGCTGGAGAAACCTCTGACCTTACCTGTTCACTTTCTCTGCCCACCTAGAAAAGCACTTAGCTCACATTTACTGGCTTTCAGACTCATATGCAGCCATCCTAGTCATTCCAGGGATTTTGGAACAGAAGTTACCATATATTGGACATTAATATAGTCCTCATTACTGTACTTGTACCTCTGTTCCCTTACATATATCTGTTGTATATCCACGTTTTGGACCAAAAAGCACCATATATTGGACAACATTAAAGCTAGGGATGAGCGGGTTCGGTTCCTCGGAATCCGAACCCGCCCGAACTTCATGTTTTTTTACACGGGGCCGAGCGACTCGGATCTTCCCGCCTTGCTCGGTTAACCCGAGCGCGCCCGAACGTCATCATCCCGCTGTCGGATTCTCGCGAGGCTCGGATTCTATCGCGAGACTCGGATTCTATATAAGGAGCCGCGCGTCGCCGCCATTTTCACATGTGCATTGAGATTCATAGGGAGAGGACGTGGCTGGCGTCCTCTCCGTTTATAGAGAAGAGAGTGAGACAGTAGAGAGAGACACAGTAGTAATTTTGGGGAGCATTAGGAGGAGTACTAGTTAGTTACTTGCTGAAGTGATAGATAGTGTGACTGTATATTATCTGACTTGTGGGGGAGACACTGACAGTGGGGAGCAGTTAGAGTCTGAGAGCAGGACTCAGGAGTACATATAACGTACAGTGCACACTTTTGCTGCCAGAGTGCCACACTGCCATTGTGACCACACTGACCACCAGTGTAATATATATTGTGATTGTCTGCTTAGGAGTACTACTTGCAAGTTGCTGATAGTGTGACCAGTGACCTGACCACCAGTCACCACCAGTTTAATATATATATATATATATATATAATTGTATATAATATATATATAATATTGTATACCACCTACCCGTGGTTTTTTTTTTTTCTTTCTTCTTTATACATACTACTATAGTAGCTTACTGTAGCAGTCTGCGGTGCTGCTGAGCTGACAGTGTCCAGCAGGTCCGTCATCAGTCATTACATAATAAATATATATACCTGTCCGGCTGCAGTACTAGTGATATTATATATATATATATATATATATTGATTTCATCTCATTATCATCCAGTCTATATTAGCAGCAGACACAGTACGGTAGTCCACGGCTGTAGCTACCTCTGTGTCGGCAATTGCTGGTCCATCCATAATTGTATACCACCTACCCGTGGTTTTTTTTTTCTTTCTTCTTCTTTATACATACTACTATAGTAGCTTACTGTAGCAGTCTGCGGTGCTGCTGAGCTGACAGTGTCCAGCAGGTCCGTCATCAGTCATTACATAATAAATATATATACCTGTCCGGCTGCAGTACTAGTGATATTATATATATATATATTGATTTCATCTCATTATCATCCAGTCTATATTAGCAGCAGACACAGTACGGTAGTCCACGGCTGTAGCTACCTCTGTGTCGGCAGTCGCTCGTCCATCCATAAGTATACTAGTATCCATCCATCTCCATTGTTTACCTGAGGTGCCTTTTAGTTGTGCCTATTAAAATATGGAGAACAAAAATGTTGAGGTTCCAAAATTAGGGAAAGATCAAGATCCACTTCCACCTCGTGCTGAAGCTGCTGCCACTAGTCATGGCCGAGACGATGAAATGCCAGCAACGTCGTCTGCCAAGGCCGATGCCCAATGTCATAGTAGAGAGCATGTAAAATCCAAAACACCAAATATCAGTAAAAAAAGGACTCCAAAATCTAAAATAAAATTGTCGGAGGAGAAGCGTAAACTTGCCAATATGCCATTTACCACACGGAGTGGCAAGGAACGGCTGAGGCCCTGGCCTATGTTCATGGCTAGTGGTTCAGCTTCACATGAGGATGGAAGCACTCAGCCTCTCGCTAGAAAACTGAAAAGACTCAAGCTGGCAAAAGCACTGCAAAGAACTGTGCGTTCTCCGAAATCCCAAATCCACAAGGAGAGTCCAATTGTGTCGGTTGCGATGCCTGACCTTCCCAACACTGGACGTGAAGAGCATGCGCCTTCCACCATTTGCACGCCCCCTGCAAGTGCTGGAAGGAGCACCCGCAGTCTAGTTCCTGATAGTCAGATTGAAGATGTCAGTGTTGAAGTACACCAGGATGAGGAGGATATGGGTGTTGCTGGCGCTGGGGAGGAAATTGACAAGGAGGATTCTGATGGTGAGGTGGTTTGTTTAAGTCAGGCACCCGGGGAGACACCTGTTGTCCGTGGGAGGAATAGGGCCGTTGACATGCCTGGTGAAAATACCAAAAAAATCAGCTCTTCGGTGTGGAAGTATTTCACCAGAAATGCGGACAACATTTGTCAAGCCGTGTGTTGCCTTTGTCAAGCTGTAATAAGTAGGGGTAAGGACGTTAACCACCTCGGAACATTCTCCCTTATACGTCACCTGCAGCGCATTCATAATAAGTCAGTGACAAGTTCAAAAACTTTGGGCGACAGCGGAAGCAGTCCACTGACCAGTAAATCCCTTCCTCTTGTAACCAAGCTCACGCAAACCACCCCACCAACTCCCTCAGTGTCAATTTCCTCCTTCCCCAGGAATGCCAATAGTCCTGCATGCCATGTCACTGGCAATTCTGACGAGTCCTCTCCTGCCTGGGATTCCTCCGATGCATCCTTGCGTGTAACGCCTACTGCTGCTGGCGCTGCTGTTGTTGCTGCTGGGAGTCGATGGTCATCCCAGAGGGGAAGTCGTAAGCCCACTTTTACTACTTCCACCAAGCAATTGACTGTCCAACAGTCCTTTGCGAGGAAGATGAAATATCACAGCAGTCATCCTGTTGCAAAGCGGATAACTGAGGCCTTGACAACTATGTTGGTGTTAGACGTGCGTCCGGTAACCGCCATTAGTTCACAGGGAACTAGACAATTTATTGAGGCAGTGTGCCCCCGTTACCAAATACCATCTAGGTTCCACTTCTCTAGGCAGGCGATACCGAGAATGTACACGGACGTCAGAAAAAGACTCACCAGTGTCCTAAAAAATGCAGTTGTACCCAATGTCCACTTAACCACGGACATGTGGACAAGTGGAGCAGGGCAGGGTCAGGACTATATGACTGTGACAGCCCACTGGGTAGATGTATGGACTCCCGCCGCAAGAACAGCAGCGGCGGCACCAGTAGCAGCATCTCGCAAACGCCAACTCTTTCCTAGGCAGGCTACGCTTTGTATCACCGGTTTCCAGAATACGCACACAGCTGAAAACCTCTTACGGCAACTGAGGAAGATCATCGCGGAATGGCTTACCCCAATTGGACTCTCCTGTGGATTTGTGGCATCGGACAACGCCAGCAATATTGTGTGTGCATTAAATATGGGCAAATTCCAGCACGTCCCATGTTTTGCACATACCTTGAATTTGGTGGTGCAGAATTTTTTAAAAAACGACAGGGGCGTGCAAGAGATGCTGTCGGTGGCCAGAAGAATTGCGGGACACTTTCGGCGTACAGGCACCACGTACAGAAGACTGGAGCACCACCAAAAACGCCTGAACCTGCCCTGCCATCATCTGAAGCAAGAAGTGGTAACGAGGTGGAATTCAACCCTCTATATGCTTCAGAGGTTGGAGAAGCAGCAAAAGGCCATTCAAGCCTATACAATTGAGCACGATATAGGAGGTGGAATGTACCTGTCTCAAGCGCAGTGGAGAATGATTTCAACGTTGTGCAAGGTTCTGCAACCTTTTGAACTTGCCACACGTGAAGTCAGTTCAGACACTGCCAGCCTGAGTCAGGTCATTCCCCTCATCAGGCTTTTGCAGAAGAAGCTGGAGGCATTGAAGGAGGAGCTAAAAGGGAGCGATTCCGCTAGGCATGTGGGACTTGTGGATGGAGCCCTTAATTCGCTTAACAAGGATTCACGGGTGGTCAATCTGTTGAAATCAGAGCACTACATTTTGGCCACCGTGCTCGATCCTAGATTTAAAACCTACCTTGGATCTCTCTTTCCGGCAGACACAAGTCTGCTGGGGTTCAAAGACCTGCTGGTGACAAAATTGTCAAGTCAAGCGGAACGCGACCTGTCAACATCTCCTCCTTCACATTCTCCCGCAACTGGGGGTGCGAGGAAAAGGCTCAGAATTCCGAGCCCACCCGCTGGCGGTGATGCAGGGCAGTCTGGAGCGACTGCTGATGCTGACATCTGGTCCGGACTGAAGGACCTGACAACGATTACGGACATGTCGTCTACTGTCACTGCATATGATTCTGTCACCATTGAAAGAATGGTGGAGGATTATATGAGTGACCGCATCCAAGTAGGCACGTCAGACAGTCCGTACTTATACTGGCAGGAAAAAGAGGCAATTTGGAGGCCCTTGCACAAACTGGCTTTATTCTACCTAAGTTGCCCTCCCACAAGTGTGTACTCCGAAAGAGTGTTTAGTGCCGCCGCTCACCTTGTCAGCAATCTGCGTACGAGGTTACTTCCAGAAAATGTGGAGAAGATGATGTTCATTAAAATGAATTATAATCAATTCCTCCGTGGAGACATTGACCAGCAGCAATTGCCTCCACAAAGTACACAGGGAGCTGAGATGGTGGATTCCAGTGGGGACGAATTGATAATCTGTGAGGAGCGGGATGTACACGGTGATATATCGGAGGATGATGATGAGGTGGACATCTTGCCTCTGTAGAGCCAGTTTGTGCAAGGAGAGATTAATTGCTTCTTTTTCGGTGGGGGTCCAAACCAACCCGTCATTTCAGTCACAGTCGTGTGGCAGACCCTGTCACTGAAATGATGGGTTGGTTAAAGTGTGCATGTCCTGTTTATACAACATAAGGGTGGGTGGGAGGGCCCAAGGACAATTCCATCTTGCACCTCTTTTTTCTTTCATTTTTATTTGCGTCATGTGCTGTTTGGGGAGTGTTTTTTGGAAGGGCCATCCTGCGTGACACTGCAGTGCCACTCCTAGATGGGCCAGGTGTTTGTGTCGGCCACTAGGGTCGCTTATCTTACTCACACAGCTACCTCATTGCGCCTCTTTTTTTCTTCTTTGCGTCATGTGCTGTTTGGGGAGTGTTTTTTGGAAGGGCCATCCTGCGTGACACTGCAGTGCCACTCCTAGATGGGCCAGGTGTTTGTGTCGGCCACTAGGGTCGCTTATCTTACTCACACAGCTACCTCATTGCGCCTCTTTTTTTCTTCTTTGCGTCATGTGCTGTTTGGGGAGTGTTTTTTGGAAGGGCCATCCTGCGTGACACTGCAGTGCCACTCCTAGATGGGCCAGGTGTTTGTGTCGGCCACTAGGATCGCTTAGCTTACTCACACAGCTACCTCATTGCGCCTCTTTTTTTCTTCTTTGCGTCATGTGCTGTTTGGGGAGTGTTTTTTGGAAGGGCCATCCTGCGTGACACTGCAGTGCCACTCCTAGATGGGCCAGGTGTTTGTGTCGGCCACTAGGGTCGCTTAGCTTACTCACACAGCTACCTCATTGCGCCTCTTTTTTTCTTCTTTGCGTCATGTGCTGTTTGGGGAGTGTTTTTTGGAAGGGCCATCCTGCGTGACACTGCAGTGACACTCCTAGATGGGCCAGGTGTTTGTGTCGGCCACTAGGGTCGCTTAGCTTACTCACACAGCTACCTCATTGCGCCTCTTTTTTTCTTCTTTGCATCATGTGCTGTTTGGGGAGTGTTTTTTGGAAGGGCCATCCTGCGTGACACTGCAGTGACACTCCTAGATGGGCCAGGTGTTTGTGTCGGCCACTAGGGTCGCTTAGCTTACTCACACAGCTACCTCATTGCGCCTCTTTTTTTCTTCTTTGCGTCATGTGCTGTTTGGGGAGTGTTTTTTGGAAGGGCCATCCTGCGTGACACTGCAGTGACGCTCCTAGATGGGCCAGGTGTTTGTGTCGGCCACTAGGGTCGCTTAGCTTACTCACACAGCTACCTCATTGCGCCTCTTTTTTTCTTCTTTGCGTCATGTGCTGTTTGGGGAGTGTTTTTTGGAAGGGCCATCCTGCGTGACACTGCAGTGACACTCCTAGATGGGCCAGGTGTTTGTGTCGGCCACTAGGGTCGCTTAGCTTAGTCATCCAGTGACCTTGGTGCAAATTTTAGGACTAAAAATAATATTGTGAGGTGTGAGGTATTCAGAATAGACTGAAAATGAGTGGAAATTATGGTTTTTGAGGTTAATAATACTTTGGGATCAAAATGACCCCCAAATACTATGATTTAAGCTGTTTTTTAGGGGTTTTTTTAAAAAAACACCCGAATCCAAAACACACCCGAATCCGACAAAAAAAATTCGGTGAGGTTTTGCCAAAACGCGGTCGAACCCAAAACACGGCCGCGGAACCGAACCCAAAACCAAAACACAAAACCCGAAAAATTGCAAGTGCACATCCCTAATTAAAGCCCATATGATTGTAATAGGCCCTACACACTGGCCGATATTCCTCAAAGATATGAACGATCTCGTTCATTATTGAATGAATAACGTTCATATCTTTGAGTGTGGAGTCACCAGCGATGAACGATGCGTGGCCCCACGCTCGTTCATCACTGGTGACCCGTCGGCTGTGCATGCAGGCCAATATGGACAATCTCGTCCATATTTACCTGCACTTCAATGAAGCCGGGTGACAGGGGGAGTGAAGAAACTTCACTCCCCCTGTCACTGCCCCCCCCCCCCCCACCCCCCGTATCCGCCGTCGGGCAGCTCGGCAGCGATTCTATTAATGTGTAGGGCCCTTAAGTGTGCCTATAGTCCCACACATATTCCCTTTTGGATATCCACAGAGATTTAATTTTTCATATTTTCACCCCGGTACACTAATTACTTATGTCCGAATGGAGGTGAAAACTTTTAAAGTTTTTGTGTCTCTGTGTATGAACCCCCTTTTTTTTCTGGATGTAATAAAAAGTTAAGGTTTAATATTTTTTTATCATTTCAAGTGTGCCCCAACACAGAGTCTTTTTTCTTCCTTTTAATTATTTAATACCACCAACTATAAATACTGTTGAGATCCCTTTGGGATCTCCGATCTTTATATATCAGTCTCTACAGCCATGTATAATAAATAGAGCTCTTTGCTATTGTTATTAATTCCGGTGCTGCACCAAATAAACCTTTCCCTGCTACTAAATAAGCAACAGAATTAACACTCAGGCCAAAATATGGCCAAACTTATTAGGTATTTTCTTTCCTGTAAAAGGAATGCAGTCCTTTATGGCAACACTCCCACAGGAACAAACAGAAGTTTTTAAGACTATTATAACACTATTATATGACCAGTGTGCAACAGGTATAATTGGGAGATAATCTACAGATTAGTACAAGAATGGTCTGCAACAGATCAGTTAGAAATCACTGAGCACTCTCTAATTACACACTAATATGGGGTAGCTTGGCATTCGGTTTGCAGGCTTCTGTGCATTGGCCAATTTACTAACTAAGGGGGTAATTCCAATTTGATCGCAGCAGGATTTTTTATAGCAATTGGGCAAAACCATGTGCACTGCAGGTGGGGCAGATATAACATGTGCAGAGAGAGTTAGATTTGGGTGGGTTATTTTGTTTCTGTGCAGGGTAAATACTGGCTGCTTTATTTTTACACTGCAAATTAGATTGCAGATTGAACACACCACACCCAAATCTAAAGGGCCCTACACACTGGCCGACCCGACGCCGAGCTGCCCGACGGCGGATACGGCCGACGAGCGACCCGGCGGCGGGGGGGCAGTGACGGGGGGAGTGAAGTTTCTTCACTCCCCCGTCACTCGGCTCCATTGAAGTGCAGGCAAATATGGACGAGATCGTCCATATTGGCCTGCATGCACAGCCGACGGGGGACCAGCGATGAACGAGCGCGGGGCCGCGCATCGTTCATCGCTGGAGCCTCCACACTGAAAGATATGAACGAGTTCTCGTTCATTTATGAACGAGATCGTTCATATCTTTAAAAAAATCGGCCAATGTGTAGGGCCTAACTCTCTCTGCACAGTGTTATAGGGATAGGGTCAGCATTACAGGGATAGGGTCAGCGTTACAGGGGGGTGGTAGTCATGTGACCGCCGGTCGGCTGACCGACAGTCACATGACCTCCTCCGTGAGCCCGACGGCTCACTATCCCGATGGTCGGCATGCCGACCAACAGGGACTATTTCCACTCGTGGGTGTCCACGACACCCATAGAGTGGGAATAGAACCCGTGGCGACCGCTGGTCGCCACCGAGCCCGCAGCGTGGCGAGCGCAGCGAGCCCGCAAGGGGCTTGCTGCACTCGCCCCTCCCCGCCGGGATCCCGGCGTCGGTATGCTGCCGGGATCCCGGCGTCGGTAAGGTGACCGGCGGTCAGGAGACCGGCGGTCACCCGTACTACACCCTTACAGGGATAGGGTCAGCGTTATAGTATAGAATAGGGTCAGCGTTATAGGTACAGGGTCAGTGTTATAGGCATGGTGTCAGCTTTATAGGGATAGTGTCAGCTTTATAGGGATAGTGTCAGCTTTATAAGGATAGTGTCAGCTTTATAAGGATAGTGTCAGCATTATAGTATAGAATAGTGTCAGCGTTATAGGTACAGGGTCAGCGTTATAGGCATAGGGTCAGCGTTATAGGCATAGGGTAAGCGTTATAGGGATAGTGAATAAATTATGAAAGCGCTGTCCAATAACAAAGAGTATTTATTAAACAATTAAGATCAACCATAAAATCACATTTGAAAACCACATATACTCAATATTTCTTTTACTTAACACTGTCTTTCAGAGATCATACAAGACAATGGGGGTAATTCTGAGTTGATCGCAGCAGCAAGTTTGTTAGCAATTGGGCAAAACCATGTTATATCTGCCCCTCCTGCAGTGCACATTTGCAGAGAGAGTTAGATTTGGGTGGGTTATTTTGTTTCTGTGCAGGGTAAATACTGGCTGTTTATTTTTACACTGCAATTTAGATTTCAGTATGAATACACCCCTCCCAAATCTAACTCTCTCTGCACATGTTATATTTGCCCCTCCTGCAGTGCACATGGGCCCTCATTCCGAGTTGTTCGCTCGGTAAATTTCATCGCATTGCAGCGATTTTCCGCTTAGTGCGCATGCGCAATGTCCGCACTGCGACTGCGCCAAGTAAATTTGCTATGAAGTTAGGATTTTTACTCACGGCTTTTTCTTCGCTCAGGCGACCGTAGTGTGATTGACAGGAAATGGGTGTTTCTGGGCGGAAACAGGCCGTTTTATGGGCGTGTGGGAAAAAACGCTACCGTTTCCGGAAAAAACGCAGGAGTGGCTGGAGAAACGGGGGAGTGTCTGGGCGAACGCTGGGTGTGTTTGTGACGTCAAACCAGGAACGACAAGCACTGAACTGATCGCAGATGCCGAGTAAGTCTGAAGCTACTCTGAAACTGCTAAGAAGTTTGTAATCGCAAAATTGCGAATACGTCATTCGCAATTTTAAGATGCTAAGATTCACTCCCAGTAGGCGGCGGCTTAGCGTGAGCAACTCTGCTAAAATCGCCTTGCGAGCGAACAACTCGGAATGACCTCCATGGTTTTGCCCAGCTGCTAACAAAATTGCTGCTGCGATCAACTCAGAATTAGGCCCAACAAAAGCACTGCAAGTAACAATTTCAGCTGTACGGGGGGGGGTTACACTTGCAATATCAGCATACTATGTTGCAATTATTTAAACTGAATGTATCCACACCAATACTATTCTCCACAATATGCGTTGGGATAATTCTGCAGTCTCCTGTGACTAAAATATTAAATTTTAAATGACCGTTCCAAACAATTCCATAGGATAGCAATATTGATATGCCCCAATCATTGGGATAATAGTCTTGATTTTAGCTCCTCCCGCTGGAAGAGTTCTTATTACAGTCACTATATGAAAGTTGAAACTTGGATACACTTACCGAATGAATAGCTCTCCTGCTTTGGAGAGGCAGGTCCAGTTCCAATTGATGGTACGGACGGGCGTCCTAGTCGGAGGCTATCGGCTGGCGTGCCGTTCCTGGTCCTACTACTTTGTGCACTCCCCGGCTTCACTGTACTAGGGATGACTACAGCCTTTGGCTGGGCGCTCGTCCCCGTCACACAGCGTCTATTCACTGGAGATAGGAGAGGGGCCATGCCAGCAGCTCACAGAGCGCTGGGCATGCCCCCTCAGTGACGAAAACGGGGTGTGGATCACGTTTGTGGGCCCTCCCATGAAGTCACGCCCCTTTTAATAAGCTACACCCCTTTTGCATCACTCTTTCAGAGGGACAAAAGTTGGGCGATATGCCATATAGTCACTGGAGAGAGCGCCTAACAATGAAAGACATGCCCCATTATGGCAATAGACACCCATAGGTGGAGTTAGACACACCCTTTGGGTCGAGCATGACACGAAGCTTCTGCTTACACCTACAATCTCCCTGAAACTAGTTTTCAAAAGTAGGCAAGTATGACATACATACATACATACATACTATACCAGATGTGTCCACTTACATCTTTGCTATTTCGCTAAATTTGGCACAACATGCAAAACACAGCTAAGCTGTTTTTTACAAGTAGCGAATGGATGGATTTAAAAAAAAATTTTTCCATTATAGAATATGTGGTAGCCCACTAGTATTAGGTATGCAAGATCTACAGTCACTGTGTATAGTACATCACCCTTACCTTGCCCCGGCTGGTCATGGGTTCAGGCACAGTTACCAAAGGGTCCCCTGAAGAATCAGGTCTTTAACTACAAGTACATTGTGGGTGTGGACTACAGGTGTCGGTGCAGCGCATAAAGAATTGGGCGCCAGCCCATCTCAGATAAACAGCATAAAGTTTATTCAAACATCAAACAGGGAGATTGCAGGGATAACTTGTGAACACTCCTCCAGCACAAAGCATAAGTTACAGTGGATCACACATCAGGGCACCTCCTCCAGCGCATCGCTTAGTCGCAGCGGCATATACATGGCAAACAGCATTACGTACCAGGGCATTCTGTGACCAGTAGTGCTACACATCAGGTGACCTTCTCTCTCTCTCTCTTACTTAGCGAGGATTCTTTTCCTTGGGGGCGCTTACTCACGCCGCGTGGCTTTCCGCCCACTTCACCCAGATACCTCTCGAGATACTTTTCCATGGGGGCGCTTACTCACGCCGCGTGGCTTCCGACCACTTCACCCAGATACCTCTTGAGACTCACACCATTAGCACACTTTTCTCCTGGCATCACCCTTTCGCTGGATTCTGCATACTCCTGCTCTCACACTGCGATGTCTCCCTCTGTCATCAAGTGCTTTGCTGTGGCTGGCATCACTCCCCACCTAAACATGTGGGGAGCCCTCACTGGGGCTACATCTTTCTGGCTAAATCCACCTCACTGTCTGCTCACTCTCCTCACTGACTGTCCTCCTCCTAGGCTGCTGCAGGACAACCTTTTTATAACCCTGCATTCCCAGGTACACATTCTATCTGGGATTTCCCGCTCTGTGTTTCCCACTCTCAGTTTCCCGCTCTGAGTCTGCAAATGAGTGAGTCATGCCCTTTGCATTTTGCAGACTAATCTGTATAGCTATGAGCTGTGCTGTTAACTCCTTCTGTGCTGCAAGCCGTAGGCTGCTGGCACAGTGCTATGCAACTCCAGCAAACATTTTACTTTTATTAAAGTCATGCTGGCACCTGTAGTGCCACAGTTGATTTGGGCTGCAGTTTCAGGGTATCACATGCACCCCTGCTGAAATCTTGCGTGTCCTCATGCCACAGCAGTTTTCAACATAACATATAATGACAGTACATGTGACAAAAAAAACAACAATCACATATTCAGGAAAACATGGCATGTCAAACATCACATTACATACAAATCACATATTCTGTTGCGGTTTTCAAACGAGTTACAGTCCAGAGTCACATGTGATAGTAAAATGTTCCAGACATCTTGTGGCAATTGCGCCAAACACAGAGAACCTGCCCTCGCCTGCCCTTGTCTCCCCCCACGTCTGGGTCAAAAGAGACAGGTGGCTCTCGTGGGCCCCTCCCATTAAACAAGTTTCTCCAACTTTAGGAAAATAGATATAGGGGACCACATTCCCCTTGCGTTCCTTGGCTCTTTCGGACACTCAGAAATGGTCAAACACAGTGCCCCCAAGGGTGTTGCTCCGACCGGGTGCACTGCATAGTCCCGATGTCCTGTTACACAAGTTCCACCTCCACAAATATTGCCCTTAGAGCCCCACGTTGGTAACCATGTTTGCTCGTATCCTGTTCGTGACGCCAAATGTGGTAGCCCACTAGTATTAGGTATGCAAGATCGGCAGTCACTGTGTATAGTACATCACCCTTACCTTGCCCCGGCTGGTCATGGGTTCAGGCACAGTTACCAGAGGGTCCCCTGAAGAATCAGGTCTTTAACTACAAGTACATTGTGGGTGTGGACTACAGGTGTCGGTGCAGCGCATAAAGAATTGGGCGCCAGCCCATCTCAGATAAACAGCATAAAGTTTATTCAAACATCAAACAGGGAGATTGCAGGGATAACTTGTGAACACTCCTCCAGCACAAAGCATAAGTTACAGTGGATCACACATCAGGGCACCTCCTCCAGCGCATCGCTTAGTCGCAGCGGCATATACATGGCAAACAGCATTACGTACCAGGGCATTCTGTGACCAGTAGTGCTACACATCAGGTGACCGTCTCTCTCTCTCTCTTACTTAGCGAGGATTCTTTTCCTTGGGGGCGCTTACTCACGCCGCGTGGCTTTCCGCCCACTTCACCCAGATACCTCTCGAGATACTTTTCCATGGGGGCGCTTACTCACGCCGCGTGGCTTCCGACCACTTCACCCAGATACCTCTTGAGACTCACACCATTAGCACACTTTTCTCCTGGCATCACCCTTTCGCTGGATTCTGCATACTGCTGCTCTCACACTGCGATGTCTCCCTCTGTCATCAAGTGCTTTGCTGTGGCTGGCATCACTCCCCACCTAAACATGTGGGGAGCCCTCACTGGGGCTACATCTTTCTGGCTAAATCCACCTCACTGTCTGCTCACTCTCCTCACTGACTGTCCTCCTCCTAGGCTGCTGCAGGACAACCTTTTTATAACCCTGCATTCCCAGGTACACATTCTATCTGGGATTTCCCGCTCTGTGTTTCCCGCTCTCAGTTTCCCGCTCTGAGTCTGCAAATGAGTGAGTCATGCCCTTTGCATTTTGCAGACATCTGTATAGCTATGAGCTGTGCTGTTAACTCCTTCTGTGCTGCAAGCCGTAGGCTGCTGGCACAGTGCTATGCAACTCCAGCAAACATTTTACTTTTATTAAAGTCATGCTGGCACCTGTAGTGCCACAGTTGATTTGGGCTGCAGTTTCAGGGTATCACAAATATGTATAAAATAACATATTAAAGAGGCAAATTAAGAAAAATCATAAGGCATGGCTAAATCTCTGAGTCTATGGCATGCAAAACCGTGCCATACATGATAAGCTATAGCAAAGATGTATGTGGACACATCTATCTATATATCTAGATATAGTCTATGGGAAACCTTTAGACAAACACACAACACACAGCCTAGAGAGAACACACTACTAGCAAGCAAGTAGAAACCCTGCTCCTTCCTGTCATTGGTCACAAATGGCATCTTACTTTTGCTGGTGTGGTACAGACAGGACAGCAGCAGCAGCAATGGAATTTTATCTGAAATTAATATTTCCACTGGACTGGGAACAAACCAGGGCCAATGAACCTTTTCTCTTTATAGGCAGTGCGGTAGGATTAGTCCCTGAGACTCCACTCCCATGGGCGTGCTCATCCACAGGGGTATCCAAAGGTGAGTGACAGATCATGTTACACCTGATACCAGGGACGTGCAGTCAGGGGAGGCAGGGGAGGCAGTGCCTCCCCTGTCATTAATGATTAAGATAATACAAAGAAGATGCATATGACACATATTCTGTGTCATATGTATCTTCTTAATATTATTCTTTACATTGCTCCTCTCTTTATGTGTTTGGGAGGCACCGATCGTGGTGCCTCCCATTGTCACTGGGGAAAGTATGGGGAGCGGGGGGTGGGCACGGGCGGGGACTAGCCATGGGCTGTAAAAGCCCATTGAAAATATATGGGAAAGCGGCACCATTAGAGGTGCCGCTTTCATACAGGGACGTGCTTTCAACCTATGAAAGCACGTCCCTGTCAGTGAGGCCACAGTGATTGGCCAGCGGATCCGTCACTGGATCCGCTGTCAATCACTGTGTGGGCGACGCTGGCGGAGGAGGTGCGGGCGGCTGGATGCAGCGATGGTGCGGGCGGCGGGATGCGGCGGTGGTGCGGGCGGCGGTGGAGCAGGCGGCGGGTTGCGGCGGTGGAAAATTACCTTGATCCTGCAGAGTTTGGCAGCGGAGCGGTTCCAGTTTCAAAAATGGCGCCTCAGCGTCATTTTTGAAATTCAAGATGGCCGCCGCGAGCCACTCACGGCTCGCCGCGTCATCGCCCCACCCCCCGACTGACTTATATAAGTCAGCGCGAGGCGGAGGAGAGTCAGTCCGACGGCGGAGGAGGAGCAGTGAAGAGCTCCTGAAGAAAGAAGACGGCCGGAAGTCCTGGCTGGGCGGCGGCTATGCAAAAGAGCTTAGCGGCCGCCGCCCACCAGGTGAAGACACTGGAAGCCCTGGGGGGGTGGCGCCCCCCAGGTGAAGACGCCGGAAGCCCTGGGAAGGCGGCGGCCACGCAAAAGATCTTAAAGGCCGCCGCCCCCAGGTGAAGACCCAGATTAATAAAGCTTCTTTTCAAGACGTGTGGAGTTTTATTTTAATATTTTCTTTACAGGTGGACTACAGGTGCCAGCGGGCCCTTTATGTCCAGGCATGCTGGCACTTGTGGTTCTCCAAGTGCCAGCATGCTGGGGCAGGCTTGCTGGGACCTGTAGGCTACCTGTAAAGAACAATATTACTATTCTTTGCAGGTGGACTACAGATGCCAGCAGGCCCTTTATGTCCGGGCATGCTGGCACTTGTGGTTCTCCAAGTGCCAGCATGCTGGGGCAGGCTTGCTGGGACCTGTAGGCCACCTGTAAAGAACAATATTAACACACAATGAACCCCGCACCCACCGCCACAAGGGGTGCGGGGCATAGCACTGGGCTATCAGCCCAGTGCTGGTTATTGCTCGGGAGGGGGGACCCCATTTTTATTTTTTGGGGTTCCCACTTTCCGAGGAATTCCAACCCTGGGCTGACTGGCTGGGGGGCAGATTAATGGTATGTCAGGGGGACCCCATACTGAGTGTCTCCCCTGCTATGGCATTACTCCCCCTGGCTGGTTCTGCCTAGTGCTGGTTTTCCTGATGTGTTGGGGGACTTTTTTTTTTCTTTCGGGGGGGGGGGGCTTGTTAGCTGTCAGTGCCTCCCCAACCAGTGACCTCACCGCACGTCACTGCCTGATACTGTATGTGTTGTGTGACTTCCACACTGACTCACTAGTAAGCTGCTGCATTGTAGCAGGATGTGCCTTTTACACTAATTACTATACAAAAACTGATCCTAACAAGCTTATATAGTGAATAAGCAATACTCTCTAGTGATCCACTCTGGACTTTAGTCAGAGTTGTGTCCTCTATAGTTATCAGAATAGCCATTTAAAATTAAAACTGGACTCCTATGCATAACAGAAATGTTAGCTCTGGTTTACTTACAGACTTGTTGGGGTTAAAATTCTGCATACAAGACGCACATTAAGCACATGTAAAAATAGAACTTGTGCCAAAGGTGTCTGTATATGTCTGTGTTTTCACTTGCTTTGCTCCACAAAGGGGTTTTTAAAATAATTTCATAAAAAAATACTTTTTGTAACATCAGCACAAACATTTGCATTCACCTCAATGGAAAGGCATTGCAAATAATGAGATGCAGTAAAGAAGTGTTTAGGCAGATTGCACACAAACATTTAAAATGGATTCATAGGGCGGTATTGCCATTATTTTCACCCCCCTCCACTACCATTCTGTTTCTTCTGGCAGGCGTGGTATCATCATTTCAGCTCACTGCCCCTGGGGTAGCGATGCACCCAAACCTCTATGCAGCTAAACTTGATTACTATGGGTGCGGCAGGGACGTGCAGTCAGGGGAGGCACTGTGATTAATTATTAAAATAATAAAAAGAAGATACTTATGACACATATTCTGTGTCATAAGTATCTTTATTGAATCCTACTCATTTTACTGCTTTAAAGCAGTTTGGGAGGCACTGACAGCAGGTGCCTCCAGTGGATAATGGGAATGGAACAGTGCGGGGGGCGGAGCCTAGCACTGGGCTGTAAAAGCCCATGAAAACACATGGGGAAAGCGGCACTGTTCCAAGTGCCTCGCTGACAGGGACACCACCCCCATGTCAGCGAGGCACCTGTGATTGGACAGCGGATCCAGGGCTGGATCCGCTTGTCCAATCACCCACATGCGGCGCTGCAGGCGGCGGGTCCCAGCGTGAATGATAGGCGGGAGTAGCGGTGGCCAGTGTGTCTGCGGCTTCCCCCCTTCCCGTCCTCCTGCTCCGGCTCCCGCTCACCTTGCCAGCGGCGGCGGCGGTCCTGAGGAGTGTGCAGCTCTCAACCCCCCCGTCCTCTCCCTCTGGCTCCGTCCTCCCGGCTCCCGATCACCTGACAGCCAGCAGCGGCCTGTGCGGCTGTCCTCCTCCGCCGGCTCCAGCAGCAGCAGGTTAGTTCTGTGTGTTGTGTGTGTTCGTGTTTTTTTTTATTTTTCTTCTCTTCTCCTCTCTCTCTCTCTCTCTCCCCCCCCCCCCCCCCTCCTGTGGATCATATGTAAGCATAATGTTCATTGTCACAGGTACCCCTTTGGATTCTACTGGACAAGTGGACGTGACCGGCGTGGGATGTAGGTAAGTAATCTCTCTCATTTTTACAGGTATCGGCCCTGTTGGATTCTACTGGACAAGTGGACGTGACCGGCGTGGGATATAGGTAAGTATGTGTAAGTGTGTATTAATAAAATTTTACTGTCACGGTGTGTGTGTTTGTGTTTTTATTTGGGTATTTTTTTTTTTGTAGAACTACAGGTACTAGCGAGTCCGTTATTTCCCCGCCTGCTGGTACTTGAGGTTCTCCAAGTACCAGCAAGCGGGGGAGGCTTGCTGGGCCTTGTAGTTCCACAACAAAAAACAATATTCTTTTTTTACACACATGGCTATCAGCCTGGCACCCACCGCCCAGGGGTGCTGGGGACAGCCTCTGGCTTCACCCCTGGCCCTTGGGTGCCTGGAGGGGGGGACCCCTTGATTTAAGGGGTCCCCACTCCTCCAGGGAACCCCGGCCAGAGGTGACTAGTTGGGGGGTAATGCCACGGCCTCAGGGACCTACATAAATGTGTCCCCCGGCTGTGGCATTATGTCCCTGGCTAGTGGAGCCCGGTGCTGGTTTTAAAAATACGGGGGACCCCTACATCTTTTGTCCCCCGTATTTTTGGAACCAGGACCGGACTTAGAGCCCGGTGCTGGTTGTCTAAATACGGGGAACCCCTGTCAAAGAGCCCGAGGCTGGTTATAATTAGGAGGGGGGACCCCACGCATTTTTTTTTTAACCCATTCAGACATTTCTCCATTAAGTTAATGGAAGCCCTGGACAACAAAATTGCATTCATCTCCTCCCACTCCCTTCCCAGTCCCAAACACTAATTTTATTTATTTTTTCTATAAAAATGTACACTATAAAAATGTACACTACACTACAAGTACACTACACTACAAGTATGATGAGCAGGCAGCGGGCATTGGCGGCATCGGACTGAGATAGAAATTAGTGGCGGAGGGCTGAGTCAGTTGATTGTGGGCGAGTTTGTAAGCCTTTGGCGGTGGCAGCGGGTACCGGCTCAGAGGCAGTAGCGGGCATTGGCTCGGCGGTGGTAGGGGTCATCGGCAGGATTCGGCGGACATTATGGCTGCAGTGCCTCACCAGCCACTGACCTCACCGCACGCCACTGGGGTGCGATATGTGTGATAACGGGGATCAATTTAGAAAGGAGATTGGACGTGATATATCATTTGAATACCGCCCATTGGGAGTGATTCAGACCTGATCGCACACAAGCTATTTTTTGCACTGCAGCGATCAGTAGTCGCTGCCTACAGGGGGAGGGGGTAAACACTGTGCAGAGGTACGAACGCTTGTGCAGAGAGCTGCACAAACTAAAGTTTGTGCAGTCTCTGCACAGCTCAGGACTTACTCAGCCGCTGCGATGAGCCTGGATGGAGCTGACGTCAGGAACCCTCCCTGGAAATGGCCGGGCACGCCAGCGTTTTCCTGGACACTCCCTGAAAATGGTGAGTTGCCGCCCACAAAATGTCTTCTTCCTGTCAATCTTCTTGCGATCGCCGCTGCGATTGCTTTTTTCATAGAATCCGTCGCCGGCTAGCGAAAAGCCTGTGCATTGCAGACTGCACGCATGCGCTGTTCAGACCTGATCGCACGGCTGCAAAAAAAGGCAGCGTGCCATTGGGTCTGAATGACCCCCATAGTGTCTTTTTAAGAGTTAGGCATAAGAGCAAAATGGGAGCAATTTGCATTCAGGGAAAATATTGGCTGATTCAGCATGAAGCATATTAATACTGGGCTGCATAGTTTGTACAACGAAATTTAGGGTTAAGCTAGGTACACACTGTCAGATTTATTTTGGTTGGCCCGACCATCGCACAATTTTTTGGGAAATTGTGGGCACCAATAGCTGAGCTACACTCTAAAAGATTTTATTTTTAAAGTTACCAATTTTCTGCCACATCACACTGCATTTGCATACAGTATGTTCGTTCACAAGTTGGATGATGTAGTGAGAGGAAAACATCTGAAATATGGGCAGATTTTTGAGAACGCACACACACTGCTCAATATCTGGAGATTTTTGGTTTGAGACGATAGACCGGAAAATCGATTGTTCGTGTGTGGGGGCAAGATTTTCCCTAATTATCAGCTAAACGACAACACAATCGTTCGTACACACCAGTGGCGGAACTAGCGAGCGGTGGGCCCAGGTGCGACAAAATGCTTGCCCCCCCCATCCCATCCAAGTCCACCCCCTCACCCCTGGAGAGGATCTGGTGAGGGGGACCTGCTCAAGGCCAGAGAAATGGATACCTAGCAACAGTGCCGTAACTAGACATTTTAGAACTGTGTGCAAGAAACGGCATCGGAGCCCCACCCCTGCATGCAAAACAGGGGCAGTGCACGCCGTAGGCGCGCGCAAAAATACATAGTGGCGTGGCTTCGTGGGGAAGGGGTGTGGCCACAAAATAATACCAATTCATAAAGCGGTGCACAGTAGTCTCCATTCTTCAAATTACGCCGCACAGTAGCATCACTACACGAGGTAGAGACCCTTTTAAACCTTACGGCGGACAGATTCCTCTTTTTACACATTACAGCAGACAGCGTGCCCTTTTTACACATAACGGCAGACAGCGTCCCCCTTTTTACACATAACGGCAGACAGCATGCCCTTTTTACACATAACGGCAGACAGCGTGCCCTTTTTACACATAACGGCAGACAGCGTCCCCTTGTTACACATAGCGGCAGACAGTGTACACTTTTTACACATAGTGGCAGACAGCGTCCCCTTTTTACACATAGCGACAGACAGCGTACACTTTTTACACATAACGGCAGACAGCGTACACTTTTTACACATAACGGCAGACAGCGTGCCCTTGTTACACATAGCGTCAGACAGCGTACACTTTTTACACATAACGGCAGACAGCGTGCCCTTTTTACACATTATGGCAGACAGCGTGCCCTTGTTACACATTACGGCAGACAGTGTCCCCCTTTTTACACATTACGGCAGGCAGATTCCCCCTTTTTACACATTGCGGCAGACAGCGTCCCCTTTTTACACATTACGACAGACATATTCCCCCTTTTTACACATCACGTCAGGCAGATTCCCCCTTTTTACACATTACGTCAGGCAGATTCCCCCTTTTTACACATTGTGGCAGGCAGATTCCCCCTTTTTACACATTGCAGCAAAGATTCCCCCTTTTTACACATCACGTCAGGCAGATTCCCCCTTTTTACACATCACGTCAGGCAGATTCCTCCTTTTTACACATTGCGGCAGACAGCCCCCCTTTTTGCACATGGAAAGAAAGAAAGAAAGAAAGAAAGAAAGAAAGAAAGAAAGAAAGAAAGAAAGAAAGAAAGAAAGAAAGAAAGAAAGAAAGAATTATACTTACCCTCTACGCTGGCTCAGGCTCCTCGGTGCAGCTTCTGGCAGATCACGATTCCAGGGCAGGAGAGGAGGAGGAGGGAGGTGGAGGAGGGAGCCGCAGCAGCGCTGTGTTATTGGTGGAGGCGCTGCTGCTGCTGTCCCTCTGCTTCACTATAGGCTGTTCTCGGAAGACAGCCTATAGTGAAGCAGAGGGACAGCAGCAGCAGCGGCTCAACCAGTAGAAAAGCGCTGCTGTGGCTCCCTCCTCCACCTCCGTCCTTCTCCTTCCCCCCGTGACCGCTGCGCTACGCTCCTCTCCTGTGTCCTGTGGGCGGCTGTGTGCGGTTGCCCGCAGCACACAGCGGCATGTAATGAGTCAGTTTGACTCATTACATGCTTTGGGCCCCAGGACAGTGGCGGGCCCCAGTGCAACGCACTGGTTGCACTGGCGGTAGTTCCGCCTCTGGTACACACTATACAATAACTTTGTCCGTTCTTCCAATTATTGGCAAATCGGCCTAATAATTGTATAGTGTATACCTAGCTTTAAGTTAAGACACACTGGGGCAGATGTATTAAGCCTGGAGATGCCATAAGGAAGTGATAAACCAGTGATAAGGTGATAAACGCACCAGCCAATCAGCTTCTGTCAATTTACATATTGGAGCTGATTGGCTGGTGCGCTTATCACCGGTTTATAACTTCCTTATGCCTTCTCCAGGTTAATACATCTGCCCCACTGTTCCTAACTATAAATCTCTGCAATACTTACCTACCTTATACCCTTTTCACACTGTACAAATAACCCTGTATATTGCCGGGTCGACATAGGTCGATGTGAAAGGGGTAATACCCAAATTCCCCAGTCACCTGACCCAGTATTTCAACCTGAAAATAAACTGGGTTATTCCTGGGTCAGATGCAGTGCGAACAGGTTGCTGGGTCGATGCAGCCCAGGACCCGTTTGCAGTATAGACAGAGGAGGTGTTAGAGGGACAGGCGGCACTTGGAGATGATCTGATCTCCAGGGGCGCCTCCACACAAGTCACCAACCCTGCAATTTGCTGGCTTGGTGCCGCCAGTCTGAAAGGGGTCGCAAATGGGTCACACCTGGGAAGGACCCATACACAAGTCCTGGGTGCGACCCAGTATAGCAATGTGAAAATGTTATTATTGAATTCCTCTCTATGAGATGACCAAAGAGGAGAAGCAAATGAGCAGCAACGGGGCTTGGCCGGGTTAATCATGTCATTTGGCCCCACCCCCTAATCCAGGACCATTTTTTGCTGTATTTATTTCTACATTCTGCCCACTTCACTATGAAGTGGGCAGAATGTGGTGGAGGGTGCCCACTCTACCGGGGCTGTGAGGGACTATGCAGAAAACCGGGTGTCTCCTACAGGATCCAGGAGAGTACGTAGGTATGATGGCTGCACATTTTAAATCTGCACAACCTGCAGTGCAACACGGTTTTAACTTTATTTTTGTTTTCTGCTCTTAATCTGAGTATCTACTTTACACACATCATTCATCACATTGCCCCATCTGACGTGCTGCACATCAGATGGGATGATGCAGTGCAGTAATGTTCCATACCTCCCAACTTTTGTAATATTTAGTGCGAGACATGCCGCGCCAAAGGTGCGGCCAGACAGGGGGCATGGCCTCACAAAAATGGGTGGGGCCTCAGGAGAAGGGGCAGGGCATTGCACTACGATTTTTTGTTGTTTTGGGGGCCCCTTCCTACCTCCCTGCACAATTCAGATGCCGTGCGTATGCGCACGACATCTATTCTGTGATCACCGGCTGCTTTGTAAAGCAGAGCAGCGGTGATCACTGGTTCTCCCAACTGTCCCCCCCCACCCGCGGGACAGCTATACAGTTGAGCGCATCAAAGCCCATAGCCCACAAGTGGGAATAGTCCCTGTTAGTCGGCATACCGACTGTCGGGATTTCGAGAGTGCAGGATGTAGGGGTCGGTATTGTGACTGCCGGTCACATAACTACATCCCTTGCCATTTGCTCCCATGCATTACCAGAGTTTTGTTCCAACCAGTGAAGAAGTTGGCTAGTTAGATAATCTTTTGGCCAGCTACAGACACAATACAAAAAAAACACATTGCAAATACCAGTGTGTGCGAACACTTACAGCCATGTATTATGCATCAGTAGCTGTAATCAATCATGTCCTGTTGTTTACATGACAGGTGCAAATATTTGAATGTCACACCTGCTACGCTGATGGTTTCTCCGAGTGTGACTGGAAAGCTTTTTTATCAATTAAAATCAGTTTACTGCAGTGGGAAAGAATGCAGACAGAGAGGGGGATGTAAAGCTGCCCGAGTCCGACGGCCGTGCGGGCAAAAACCATGTCTTGTTTGCCCCTTAAAAAAACGTCCAAGTTCGGTCAGCATCCCGCACAGCCGCCGAGCTCGGGCAGCATTACATCTGGCCCAAAGAATGATAACACAGTAAGGAATGATGATAGGGCAGGGATTTTCAAAATCCTGACTTCAAGTAACCTCAGCAGGTAGTGCTTGCAATCAGAGGTGTAGCTAGGCGCCATGGTGCCCAGAGCAAGGGAATGTTTTGGCTCCCCATCCCCTGTAATGAATTGGGGGCCTAGCCAACATGTGGTTGTATGTTACATTTAAAAGAAAGAATATTTAAAAATCCTAAATTGGTGACAGGGCCAGTCAGAAGCTGGCTGGGCAAGTTGCCATCTGACCCTCCACCCCCGTGCCAGTGCAATTTAGTGTTCCAGGGCCATTATTCCATTGCATTCTCTGTGAAAAGCTGTGCCACTTGTTTGAGTCTGCCCCCCAGGCTAAAGTTGCCAGTCAGCACCTGGGTCCAGTTCTAGACCTTGTGGAGCTCAGAGCAAAAGTTTCCTTTGGGTTTCCCCAATGTTTTAAATAGGGTCAGTGTGTGACAAAGGCTTGCAACAACAGTATAGGGGCATGGCTTCATTGGGAAAGTGCATGGCCACAGAATAGTACCAATTCACATTACTCCGCAGTGTAGTGTCCGTTATTCACAATACACTACAGCAGGCTTTTTCAACCAGTGTGCCGTGGCACAATAGTGTGCCGCGACCAGTTGCAAGGTGTGCCGCGGAGCCAGAGCAGCTTCCTGCACCGTCAGAGTGAACTGTTGGCCCAGGCTCTTCTTAGAGGATCAGTCGTGCTGCGGCCATGACTTATGCCTTGAAAACAATGTGATATCATAGGTCACAGCCGCCGCGTCTCACCACCCAGCCAGCCCACCCGCCTGCATACACATCTTCCAGTTCCCGCCTGCAGACACAGCTTTCCTTGCCCACCCACATCCACACCTGCCCGCTGCTCAGTATTCGCAGCACTCCACTATGAACAACCCCTGACACTGAGGACAGGGAGGAGGACAGCTGACCGGTAGGGGCTAATATTTGGTATGTTATTTCTCCTGTGGGGAACAATAGGATTTCAAAAGGATTTATGTGGGAGAATAGAATTTATGGATTTATGGGGGGAACAATGTGAATAATTCATGTGGGGAGCAATAGGATTTATGTGGGGAGCAATGTGATTGTTTTTTCTGTGTAGGCCAATGTGTTTTTTTCTGTGAGGAACTGATGGTGTGCCTTGGCAATTTTAAAATGTTGTTCGGTGTGGCGCGAGTAAAAAAAGGTTGAAAATCACTGCACTACAGAGTAGTACCCCCTTATACACGTTATGCCACACTGCAGAGCAGCGCGCCCTCTAACTTTTCGCCACCCAGAGCTCGCGCTCCACCGGAGCCACCCTCGCTACACCCCTGCTTGCAATATTTATGTGTGTGGAAACAGGTGCGAAAATTACTGACTTAAGCATGATTAAAGAAATCCTGAAAAGATGACCTGCTGGTGGTACTTGAAGATTGGATTTGAAAACTTATTTTGTAGTAAATATAGTTTGTGAGCCTCACTGAATCAGGGACATGTTCATTATTATTATTATTATTATTATTATAACACCACCAGGGAATGTTAGTCATTCATATTGGTTCCTAACTCATGGGAACTTACAGTTTAAATTCCCTAATATGCCGATCTCATCGCTGAGGAGCTGATCGAGGGGAAGACCGGAAGCCATACCGGAAGTCACCAGGACAGTCAGCGTGAACATGGGACGGAGTGGGAGCGGACAGCAGGGGAGAACATGTGTAAGTGTCTGATTGTCTGAGTGTGATTGCGTGTGGGAGGCTCTGATTGAAGTGAGATCCACTGCTGCTGCTGCTGCTGCTGTAAGGGTGTCAGTGTGGGGGAAAGCCGCAGAGAGCAGGTGTGGTAACATAGCAACACAGTAACATAGATTCTGAGGTTGAAAAAAGACAAATTGTCCATCGAATTCATCCTATTTGTGGACTCCTACACTGTATTATTTTTACGACTAATTTCATCTATTGTGAAAGTCAGCCATTATGTATATTCCCTTTTTTTTCCTTCCTAGTGCGTGATCTACCCACCATAACCCTGTATACCCTTATCCATTAGGAATTTATCTAGTCCATTTTTAAAAGTATTGACTGAGTCTGCCATTACTACTCTCTGTGGGTGATTGTTTGCGAGGGGCGAGGGAGAGCCACTGAGCGGAGTTTGAGTGCTACTACTGCTGTAATGAGTGTCAGTGCACGGGGGAACCGCAGAGAGGAGCAGGCAGCAGGAAAAAGCGCTGCTGCTCCAGGTGTGTCTGTGGGGGACCACTGAACAGCAAGATCAGCAATAGTATATATACTGTATGTGAGCTGGGGAGCCACTGATCCTCATGAGAAAGGGTGTGAGAAAGTCTGTGGTAGGAGGGAAACCGCTGACCACAGAAGTGTGTGTGTCTGAGTGAGGATGTTGCTGAGCCACAGGAGTTGTGCTGCAAGAACGAATCACCTGGAAGTTGTACAAAGCTGCTACCGGGGAGTTGGACACCAAAGGAGAAGACCAGCGCTGTGGGAGGTCAAGTAGCTGTCCGGACACTGGGAGAGGCAGTGCCGCAGGAGAGTGCCCCAAGGATGGTGCGAGGATAGTCTAATCACAGATAAGGATTAGCCTACCTACATTATTGTATAAGTGACTATTTGTTTTGTGTGTTTTTTTTCTTCCTTTCTGTCCTTCTGTATCTCAACACAGACTGTGGAAACTTCACACTGGCCTTCAGGCATCTTGGATTGTGTTCCTCTCCATTCTTCCTCCATACTCTGGGACCTTGGTTTCCAACTGTGTTGATTTGGAGAGCCATGTCATGTGCTGGTGTTGGAACGCTGTGCTTTATTAAGTGCAAAGTCAATGCAGCCGTCTACCAGGACATTTTAGAGCACTTCATGCTTCCTTCAGCAGACAAGCTTTATGGAGATGCTGACTTTTTTTCCAGCAGAACTTGGCACCTGCCCACACTGCCAAAAGTACCCAAACCTGTTTCAATGACCGTGGAATTACTGTGCTGGATTGGCCAGCAAATTCACCTGACCTGAACACCATAGAGAATCTATGGGGCATTGCCAAGAGAAAGATTAGAAACATGAGACCGAACAATGCAGAAGAGCTGAAGGCCGCTATTGAAGCCATTCTGGTCTTCCATAACACCTCAACAGTGCCACAGGCTGATAGAAACCATGCCACGCTGCATTGAGGCAGTAATTCATGCAAAAGGGGCCCAAACGAAGTACAGAGTACATAGCATGAGTATACTTTTCAGAGGGCCAACATTTCTGTATTTTAAATCCTTTTTTTTTATTGATTTAATGTAATATTCTAATTTTCTGAGATTTTGGATTTGGGGTTTTCTTAAGCTGTAAGCATCATTAAAAATAAGAATTTACTTACCGATAATTCTATTTCTCGTAGTCCGTAGTGGATGCTGGGGACTCCGTCAGGACCATGGGGAATAGCGGCTCCGCAGGAGACAGGGCACAAAAGTAAAAGCTTTAGGATCAGGTGGTGTGCACTGGCTCCTCCCCCTATGACCCTCCTCCAAGCCTCAGTTAGGATACTGTGCCCGGACGAGCGTACACAATAAGGAAGGATTTTGAATCCCGGGTAAGGCTCATACCAGCCACACCAATCACACTGTACAACCTGTGATCTGAACCCAGTTAACAGCATGATAACAGCGGAGCCTCTGAAAAGATGGCTCACAACAATAATAACCCGATTTTTGTAACAATAACTATGTACAAGTATTGCAGACAATCCGCACTTGGGATGGGCGCCCAGCATCCACTACAGACTACGAGAAATAGAATTATCGGTAAGTAAATTCTTATTTTCTCTGACGTCCTAAGTGGATGCTGGGTACTCCGTCAGGACCATGGGGATTATACCAAAGCTCCCAAACGGGCGGGAGAGTGCGGATGACTCTGCAGCACCGAATGAGAGAACTCCAGGTCCTCCTCAGCCAGGGTATCAAATTTGTAGAATTTTTCAAACGTGTTTGCCCCTGACCAAGTAGCAGCTCGGCAAAGTTGTAAAGCCGAGACCCCTCGGGCAGCCGCCCAAGATGAGCCCACCTTCCTTGTGGAATGGGCATTTACATATTTTGGCTGTGGCAGGCCTGCCACAGAATGTGCAAGCTGAATTGTACTACACATCCAACTAGCAATCGTCTGCTTAGAAGCAAGAGCACCCAGTTTGTTGGGTGCATACAGGATAACAGCAAGTAAGTTTTCCTGACTCCAGCCGTCCTGGAAACCTATATTTTCAGGGCCCTGACAACATCTAGCAACTTGGAGTCCTCCAAGTCCCTAGTAGCCGCAGGTACCACAATAAGCTGGTTCAGGTGAAACGCTGACACCACCTTAGGGAGAAACTGGGGACGAGTCCGCAGCTCTGCCCTGTCCGAATGGACAATCAGATATGGGCTTTTGTGAGACAAAGCCGCCAATTCTGACACTCGCCTGGCCGAGGCCAGGGCCAACAGCATGGTCACTTTTTCCATGTGAGATATTTCAAATCCACAGATTTGAGCGGTTTAAACCAATGTGATTTGAGGAATCCCAGAACTACGTTGAGATCCCACAGTGCCACTGGAGGCACAAAAGGGGGTTGTATATGCAGTACTCCCTTGACAAACTTCTGGACTTCAGGAACTGAAGCCAATTCTTTCTGGAAGAAAATCGACAGGGCCGAAATTTGAACCTTAATGGACCCCAATTTGAGGCCCATAGACACTCCTGTTTGTAGGAAATGCAGGAATCGACCGAGTTGAAATTCCTCCGTGGGGGCCTTCCTGGCCTCACACCATGCAACATATTTTCGCCAAATGCGGTGATAATGTTGTGCGGTCACCTCCTTCCTGGCTCTGACCAGGGTAGGGATGACCTCTTCCGGAATGCCTTTTTCCCTTAGGATCCGGCGTTCAACCGCCATGCCGTCAAACGCTGCCGCGGTAAGTCTTGGAACAGACATGATCCTTGCTGAAGCAAGTCCCTTCTTAGTATCTCTTGAAGTTCCGGGTACCAAGTCCTTCTTGGCCAATCCGGAGCCACGAGTATAGTTCTTACTCCTCTCCGTCTTATAATTCTCAGTACCTTGGTATGAGAGGCAGAGGAGGGAACACATACACCGACTGGTACACCCACGGTGTTACCAGAGCGTCCCAGCTATTGCCTGAGGGTCTCTTGACCTGGCGCAATACCTGTCCAGTTTTTTGTTCAGACTGGACGCCATCATGTCCACCTTTGGTCTTTCCCAACGGTTCACAATCATGTGGAAGACTTCCAGATGAAGTCCCCACTCTCCCGGGTGGAGGTCGTTCCTGCTGAGGAAGTCTGCTTCCCAGTTGTCCACTCCCGGAATGAACACCGCTGACAGTGTTATCACATGATTTTTCGCCCAGCGAAGAATCCTTGCTGCCATTGCCCTCCTGCTTCTTGTGCCGCCCTGTCTGTTTACGTGGGCGACTGCCGTGATGTTGTCCGACTGGATCAGCACCGGTTGACTTTGAAGCAGAGGTCTTCCTAGGCTCAGAGCATTGTAAATTGCCCTTAGCTCCAGTATATTTATGTGGAGAGAAGTCTCCAGACTTGACCACACTCCTTGGAAATTTCTTCCCTGTGTGACTGCTCCCCAGCCTCTCAGGCTGGCATCCGTGGTCACCAGAACCCAGTCCTGAATGCCGACTGTGCTGCCCTCTAGTAGATGAGCACTCTGCAGCCACCACAGAAGAGACACCCTTGTCCTTGGAGACAGGATTATCCGCTGATGCATCTGAAGATGCGATCCGGACCATTCGTCCAGCAGATCCCACTGAAAAATTCTTGCGTGAAATCTGCCGAATGGAATCGATTCGTAAGAAGCCACCATTTTTCCCAGGACTCTTGTGCATTGATGCACTGACACTTGGCCTGGTTTTAGGAGGTTTCTGACTAGCTCGGATAACTCCCTGGCTTTCTCCTCCGGGAGAAACACCTTTTTCTGGACTGTGTCCAGAATCATCCCTAGGAACAGCAGATGTGTCGTCGGAAACAGCTGCGATTTTGGAATATTTAGAATCCACCCGTGCTGTCGTAGAACTACTTGAGATAGTGCTACTCCGACCTCCAACTGTTCTCTGGACCTTGCCCTTATCAGGAGATCGTCCAAGTAAGGGATAAATAAGACGCCTTTTCTTTGAAGAAGGATCATCATTTCGGCCATTACCTTGGTAAAGACCCGGGGTGCCGTGGACCATCCAAACGGCAGCGTCTGAAACTGATAGTGACAGTTCTGTACCACGAACCTGAGGTACCCTTGGTGAGAAGGGCCAATTGGGACATGGAGGTAAGCATCCTTGATGTCCAGGGACACCATATAGTCCCCTTCTTCCTGGTTCTCTATCACTGCTCTGAGTGACTCCATCTTGATTTGAACCTTTGTATGTAAGTGTTCAAAGATTTCAGATTTAGAATAGGTCTCACCGAGCCGTCTGGCTTCAGTACCACAATATAGTGTGGAATAATACCCCTTTCCTTGTTGTAGGAGGGGTACTTTGATTATCACCTGCTGGGAATACATCTTGTGAATTGTTTCCAATACTGCCTCCCTGTCGGAGGGAGACGTTGGTAAAGCAGACTTCAGGAACCTGCGAGGGGGAGACGTCTCGAATTTCCAAACTGTACCCCTGGGATACTACTTGTAGGATCCAGGGGTCCACTTGCGAGTGAGCCCACTGCGCGCTGAAACTCTTGAGACGACCCCCCACCGCACCTGAGTCCGCTTGTACGGCCCCAGCGTCATGCTGAGGACTTGGCAGAAGCGGTGGAGGGCTTCTGTTCCTGGGAAGGGGCTGCCTGCTGCAGTCTTCTTCCCTTTCCTCTATCCCTGGGCAGATATGACTGGCCTTTTGCCCGCTTGCCCTTATGGGGACGAAAGGACTGAGGCTGAAAAGACGGTGTCTTTTTCTTTATACGGCAATACTTCCATGTGCCGTTTGGAATCTGCATCACCTGACCACTGTCGTGTCCATAAACATCTTCTGGCAGATATGGACATCGCACTTACTCTTGATGCCAGAGTGCAAATATCCCTCTGTGCATCTCGCATATATAGAAATGCATCCTTTAAATGCTCTATAGTCAATAAAATACTGTCCCTGTCAAGGGTATCAATATTTTCAGTCAGGGAATCCGACCAAGCCACCCCAGCGCTGCACATCCAGGCTGAGGCGATCGCTGGTCGCAGTATAACACCAGTATGTGTGTATATACTTTTTAGGATATTTTCCAGCCTCCTATCAGCTGGCTCCTTGAGGGCGGCCGTATCTGGAGACGGTAACGCCACTTGTTTTGATAAGCGTGTGAGCGCCTTATCCACCCTAAGGGGTGTTTCCCAACGCGCCCTAACTTCTGGCGGGAAAGGGTATAACGCCAATAATTTTCTATCGGGGGAAACCCACGCATCATCACACACTTCATTTAATTTATCTGATTCAGGAAAAACTACAGGTAGTTTTTTCACACCCCACATAATACCCTTTTTTGTGGTACTTGTAGTATCAGAAATATGTAACACCTCCTTCATTGCCCTTAACATGTAACGTGTGGCCCTAATGGAAAATACGTTTGTTTCTTCACCGTCGACACTGGAGTCAGTGTCCGTGTCTGTGTCTGTGTCGACCGACTGAGGTAAATGGGCGTTTTAAAGCCCCTGACGGTGTTTGAGACGCCTGGACAGGTACTAATTGGTTTGCCGGCCGTCTCATGTCGTCAACCGACCTTGCAGCGTGTTGACATTCTCACGTAATTCCCTAAATAAGCCATCCATTCCGGTGTCGACTCCCTAGAGAGTGACATCAGCATTACAGGCAATTGCTCCGCCTCCTCACCAACATCATCCTCATACATGTCGACACACACGTACCGACACACAGCACACACATAGGGAATGCTCTGATAGAGGACAGGACCCCACTAGCCCTTTGGGGAGACAGAGGGAGAGTTTGCCAGCACACACCAAAACGCTATAATTATACAGGGACAACCTTATATAAGTGTTTTCCCTTATAGCATCTTAATATATAATAATATCGCCAAATAAGTGCCCCCCCTCTCTGTTTTAACCCTGTTTCTGTAGTGCAGTGCAGGGGAGAGCCTGGGAGCCTTCCTAGCAGCGGAGCTGTGTAGGAAAATGGCGCTGTGTGCTGAGGAGAATAGGCCCCGCCCCCTTTTCGGCGGGCTTCTTCTCCCGTTTTTCTGACAACCCAGCAGGGGTTAAATACATCCATATAGCCCCAGAGGCTCGGTGAAATCCGACCAAGCCCCCTCAGCGCTGCACATCCAGGCTGAGGCGATTGCTGGTCGTAGTATAACACCAGTATGTGTGTATATACTTTTAGGATATTTTTCAGCTTCCTATCAGCTGGCTCCTTGAGGGCTGCCGTATCTGGAGACGGTAACGCCCCTTGTTTTTATAAGCGTGTGAGGTGTGTTTCCCAACTCGCCCTAACTTCTGGCGGGAAAAGGTATACCGCCAATAATTTTCTATCGGAGGAAACCCACGTATCATCACACACTTCATTTAATTTATCTGATTCAGGAAAAACTACAAGTAGTTTATTCACACCCTACATAATACCCTTATTTGTGGTACTTGTAGTATCAGAAATATGTAACACCTCCTTCATTGCCCTTAACATGAAACGTGTGGCCCTAAAGGAAAATACGTTTGTTTATTCACACCAAAACGCTATAATTATACAGGGACAACCCCTTATACAAGTGTTTTCCCTTATAGCATTTTTATATGTAATCATATCGCCAAATAAGTGCCCCCCCTCTCTGTTTTAACCCTGTTTCTGTAGTGCAGTGCAGGGGAGAGCCTGGGAGCCTTCCTCACAGCAGAGCTGAGCAGGAAAATGGCGCCGAGTGCTGAGGAGAATAGGCCCCGCCCCCTTTTCGGCGGGCTCTTCTCCCGGAGTTTGTGAGATCTGGCAGGGGTTAAATACATCCATATAGCCTCAAGGGCTATATGTGATGTATTTTAGCCATAAAAAGGTATTATACATTGCTGCCCAGGGCGCCCCCCCCAGCGCCCTGCACCCTCAGTGACAGTTGGTGACTGTTGGTGAAGTGTGCTGACAACAATGGCGCACAGCTGCAGTGCTGTGCGCTACCTTATGAAGACTGAAAGTCTTCTGCCGCCTGTTTCTGGATCTCTGGACCTCTTCAACTTCGGCATCTGCAAGGGGGGTCGGCGGCACGGCTCCGGGACGAACCCCAGGGTGAGACCTGTGTTCCGACTCCCTCTGGAGCTAATGGTGTCCAGTAGCCTAAGAAGCAAATCCATCCTGCACGCAGGTGAGTTTACTTCTCTCCCCTAAGTCCCTCGTAGCAGTGAGCCTGTTGCCAGCAGGTCTCACTGAAAGAAAAAAACCTAACTTAAACTTTTATTCTAAGCAGCTCAGGAGAGCCACCTAGATTGCACCCTTCTCGGCCGGGCACAAAAATCTAACTGAGGCTTGGAGGAGGGTCATAGGGGGAGGAGCCAGTGCACACCACCTGATCCTAAAGCTTTTATTATTGTGCCCTGTCTCCTGCGGAGCCGCTATATCCCCATGGTCCTTACGGAGTCCCCAGCATCCACTAGGACGTCAGAGAAATGGTTATTATTATTATCCAAATTCATTTTACAGGTTTTGCCGTGTGTGTGTGTGTGTGTGTGTGTGTGTGTGGTTTAGGGGTGCGCTCTCCTGTGCCACCAATATTGTGCGTGTATTACATCTGGCCAAATTCCAGCACATCCCGTGTTGTTTGTGCCGCACACTTGTGTCGCTTAGCTTAGTCATACAGCTACCTTATTGCACCTCTTTTTCTTCTTTGCATGTTGTGCTGTTTGGGGCCAAGTTTTTTTCTCTATCGTCCTAAGTGGATGCTGGGGTTCCTGAAAGGACCATGGGGAATAGCGGCTCCGCAGGAGACAGGGCACAAAAGTAAAGCTTTTACAGGTCAGGTGGTGTGTACTGGCTCCTCCCCCTATGACCCTCCTCCAGACTCCAGTTAGATTTTTGTGCCCGGCCGAGAAGGGTGCAATTCTAGGTGGCTCTCATAAAGAGCTGCTTAGAGAGTTTAGCTTAGGTTTTTTATTTTACAGTGATTCCTGCTGGCAACAGGATCACTGCAACGAGGGACAGAGGGGAGAAGAAGTGAACTCACCTGCGTGCAGGATGGATTGGCTTCTTGGCTACTGGACATGAAGCTCCAGAGGGACGATCACAGGTACAGCCTGGATGGTCACCGGAGCCACGCCGCCGGCCCCCTCACAGATGCTGAAGCAAGAAGAGGTCCAGAATCGGCGGCTGAAGACTCCTGCAGTCTTCTTAAGGTAGCGCACAGCACTGCAGCTGTGCGCCATTTTCCTCTCAGCACACTTCACACGGCAGTCACTGAGGGTGCAGGGCGCTGGGGGGGGGGCGCCCTGGGAGGCAAATGAAAACCTTTAAAAAGGCTAAAAATACCTCACATATAGCCCCAGAGGCTATATGGAGATATTTACCCCTGCCTAAATGTACTAAATAGCGGGAGACGAGCCCGCCGGAAAAGGGGCGGGGCCTATCTCCTCAGCACACGGCGCCATTTTCTGTCACAGCTCCGCTGGTCAGGAAGGCTCCCAGGTCTCTCCCCTGCACTGCACTACAGAAACAGGGTATAACAGAGAGGGGGGGCAAAATAAATGGCTATATATATTAATATAAAAGCAGCTATAAGGGAGCACTTAATCATAAGGCTATCCCTGTCATATATAGCGCTTTTTGGTGTGTGCTGGCAGACTCTCCCTCTGTCTCCCCAAAGGGCTAGTGGGTCCTGTCTTCGTATAGAGCATTCCCTGTGTGTCTGCTGTGTGTCGGTACGTGTGTGTCGACATGTATGAGGACGTTATTGGTGTGGAGGCGGAGCAATTGCCAAATATGAGGATGTCACCTCCTAGGGGGTCGACACCAGAATGGATGCCTTTATTTGTGGAATTACGGGATAGCGTCAACTCGCTTAAGCAGTCGTTTGCCGACATGAGGCGGCCGGACACTCAATTAGTGCCTGTCCAGGCGCCTCAAACACCGTCAGGGGCTGTAAAACGCCCCTTGCCTCAGTCGGTCGACACAGACCCAGACACAGGCACTGATTCCGGTGGTGAAGGTGACGAATCAACCGTATTTTCCAGTAGGGCCACACGTTATATGATTTTGGCAATAAAGGAGATGTTACATTTAGCTGATACTACAGGTACCACTAAACAGGGTATTATGTGGGGTGTGAAAAAACTACCAGTAGTTTTTACCGAATCAGAAGAATTAAATGACGTGTGTGATGAAGCGTGGGGTGCCCCGATAAAAAACTGCTAATTTCAAAGAAGTTATTGGCTTTATACCCTTTCCCGCCAGAGGTTAGGGAGCGCTGGGAAACACCTCCTAGGGTGGACAAAGCGCTAACACGCTTATCAAAACAAGTGGCGTTACCCTCTCCTGAGACGGCCGCACTTAAAGATCCATCAGATAGGAGGATGGAAAATATCCAAAAAGGTATATACACACATGCAGGTGTTATACTACGACCAGCTATTGCGACTGCCTGGATGTGCAGTGCTGGGGTAGTTTGGTCAGAGTCCCTGATCGAAAATATTGATACCCTGGACAGGGACAATATTTTACTGTCGTTAGAACAAATAAAGGATGCATTTCTTTATATGCGTGATGCACAGAGAGATATCTACACACTGGCATCACGGGTAAGTGCTATGTCCATTTCGGCCAGAAGAGCTTTATGGACACGACAGTGGACAGGCGATGCGTAGAGGAGTTATTTGGGGTCGGTCTATCGGATTTGGTGGCCACGGCTACGGCCGGGAAATCCACCTTTCTACCTCAAGTCACTCTCCAACAGAAAAAGGCACCGACCTTTCAACCGCAGCCCTTTCGTTCCTTTAAAAATAAGAGAGCAAAGGGCTATTCATATCTGCCACGAGGCAGAGGACGAGGGAAGAGACAGCAACAGGCAGCTCCTTCCCAGGAACAGAAGCCCTCCCCGGCTTCTACAAAAGCCTCAGCATGACGCTGGGGCTTCGCAAGCGGACTCGGGGGCGGTAGGCGGTCGTCTCAAGAATTACAGCGCGCAGTGGGCTCACTCGCAGGTAAATCCCTGGATCCTGCAGATAATATCTCAGGGGTACAGGTTGAAATTAGAGACAGAGCCACCTTGCCGTTTCCTGAAGTCTGCTTTACCAACGTCCCCCTCAGAAAGGGAGACGGTTTTGGAAGCCATTCACAAGCTGTATTCTCAGCAGGTGATAGTCAAGGTACCTCTTCTACAACAAGGGAAGGGGTATTATTCCACTCTTTTTGTGGTACCGAAGCCGGATGGCTCGGTAAGGCCTATTCTAAATCTGAAGTCCTTGAACCTGTACATAAAGAAGTTCAAGTTCAAGATGGAGTCACTCAGAGCAGTGATAGCGAACCTGGAAGAAGGGGACTTTATGGTATCCTTGGACATCAAGGATGCGTATCTCCACGTTCCAATTACCCCTCACACCAGGGGTACCTCAGGTTCGTTGTACAAAACTGTCACTATCAGTTTCAGACGCTGCCGTTTGGTTTGTCCACGGCACCTCGGGTCTTTACAAAGGTAATGGCCGAGATAATATTTCTTCTTCGAAGAAAAGGCGTATTAATTATCCCATACTTGGACGATCTCCTAATAAGGGCAAGGTCCAGAGAACAGCTAGAGATGGGTTTAGCACTATCTCAAGAGGTGCTAAAGCAGCACGGATGGATTCTGAATATTCCAAAATCCCAATTAATGCCGACAACTCGTCTGCTGTTCCTGGGGATGATTCTGGACACAGTTCAGAAAAAGGTTTTTCTTCCCGAAGAAAAAGCCAAGGAGTTATCTGACCTGGTCAGGAACCTCCTAAAACCAGGAAAGGTGTCTGTACATCAATGCACAAGAGTCCTGGGAAAAAATGGTAGCTTCTTACGAAGCAATCCCTTTCGGCAGATTCCATGCAAAGGGAGCTGCTGGACAAATGGTCAGGGTCGCATCTTCAGATGCACCTGCGGATAACCCTGTCGCCGAGGACAAGGGTATCCCTTCTGTGGTGGTTGCAGGAGGCTCATCTATTGGAGGGCCGCAGATTCGGCATGCAGGATTGGATCCTGGTGACCACGGATGCCAGCCTGAGAGGCTGGGGAGCAGTCACACAGGGAAAAAATTTCCAGGGAGTGTGGTCGAGCCTGAAAAAGTCTCTTCACATAAGCATTCTGGAACTAAGAGCAATCTACAATGCTCTAAGCCAGGCGGAACCTCTGCTTCAAGGAAGACCGGTGTTGATCCAGTCGGACAACATCACGGCAGTCGCCCATGTAAACAGACAGGGCGGCACAAGAAGCAGGAGGGCAATGGCAGAAGCTGCCAGGATCCTTCGCTGGGCGGAGAATCACGTGATAGCACTGTCAGCAGTATTCATCCCGGGCGTGGACAACTGGGAAGCAGACTTCCTCAGCAGACACGACCTTCACCCGGGAGAGTGGGGACTTCATCCAGAAGTTTTCCACATGCTATTAAACCGTTGGGTAAAACCAATGGTGGACATGATGGCGTCTCGCCTCAACAAAACACTGGACAGGTATTGCGCCAGGTCAAGAGATCCGCAGGCAATAGCTGTGGACGCGCTGGTAACACCTTGGGTGTACCAGTCGGTATATGTGTTTCCTCCTCTGCCTCTCATACCAAAGGTATTGAGGATTATACGGCAAAGAGGAGTAAGACTAGTGGCTCCGGATTGGCCAAGAAGGACTTGGTACCCGGAACTTCAAGAGATGGTCACGGACGATCCGTGGCCTCTACTTCTGAGAAGGGACCTGCTTCAGCAGGGTCCTTGTCTATTTCAAGACTTACCGCGGCTGCGTTTGACGGCATGGCGTTTGAATGCCAGATCCTAAAAGGAAAAGGCATTCCAGAAGAAGTCATTCCTACCTTGATAAAGGCAAGGTAGGAAGTCACCGCGAAGCATTATCGCCGTATTGGGCGAAAATATGTTGCGTGGTGCGAGCAGCGGAGTGCTCCGATGGAGGAATTTCAACTGGGTCGTTTTCCTACATTTCCTGCAATCAGGATTGTCTTTGGGTCTCAAATTGGGATCTATTAAGGTTCAAATTTCGGCCCTATCAATATTCTTCCAAAAAGAATTGGCCTCGGTCCCTGAGGTCCAGATTTTTATCAAAGGAGTACTGCATATACAGCCTCCTGTGGTGCCTAAGGTGGCACCGTGGGATCTAAATGTAGTTTTAGATTTCCTCAAATCCAATTGGTTTGAACCACTAAAGAATGTGGATTTGAAATATCTCACATGGAAAGTGACTATGTTACTGGCCCTGGCTTCGGCCGGGAGAGTATCTGAACTGGCGGCTTTGTTTTATAAAAGCACTTATTTAATTTTCCATTCGACATAGGGCAGAGCTGCGGACGCGTCCGCATTTTCTCCCTAAGGTGGTATCAGCGTTTCACCTGAACCAGCCTATTGTAGTGCCTGCGGCTACAGACGACTTGAAGGACTCCAAGTTGTTGGACGTTGTCAGAGCCTTAAAAATATACATTTAAAGGACGGCTGGAGTCAGAAAATCTGACTCGCTGTTTATACTGTATGCACCCAACAAGTTGGGTGCACCTGCTTCTAAGCAGTCGATTGCTCGTTGGATTTGTAACAAAATTCAACTTGTACATTCTGTGGCAGGCCTGCCACAGCCTAAATCTGTTAAGGCCCATTCCGCAAGGAAGGTGGGCTCATCTTGGGCGGCTGCCCGAGGGGTCTCGGCATTACAACTCTGCCGAGCAGCTACGTGGTCAGGGGAGAACACGTTTGTAAATTTTTGCAAATTTGATACCCTGGCAAAGGAGGACCTGGAGTTCTCTCATTCGGTGCTGCAGAGTCATCCGCACTCTCCCGCCCGTTTGGGAGCTTTGGTATAATCCCCATGGTCCTTTCAGGAACCCCAGCATCCACTTAGGACGATAGAGAAAATAAGAATTTACTTACCGATAATTCTATTTCTCGGAGTCCGTAGTGGATGCTGGGCGCCCATCCCAAGTGCGGATTATCTGCAATACTTGTACATAGTTATTGTTAACTAATTCGGGTTATTGTTTAGGAAGCCATCTTTCAGAGGCTCCTCTGTTATCATACTGTTAACTGGGTTTAGATCACAAGTTGTACGGTGTGATTGGTGTGGCTGGTATGAGTCTTACCCGGGATTCAAAATCCTCCCTTATTGTGTACGCTCGTCCGGGCACAGTACCTAACTGGAGTCTGGAGGAGGGTCATAGGGGGAGGAGCCAGTACACACCACCTGACCTGTAAAAGCTTTACTTTTGTGCCCTGTCTCCTGCGGAGCCGCTATTCCCCATGGTCCTTTCAGGAACCCCAGCATCCACTACGGACTCCGAGAAATAGAATTATCGGTAAGTAAATTCTTATTTTAAGTGCCATCCTGTCTGCAACTGCAGTGCCACTCCTAGATGGGCCAGGTGTTTGTGCCGCACACTTGTGTCGCTTAGGTTAGCCATACAGCCACTTCGGTGCAACCTTTTAGCCTAAAAACAATATTGTGAGGTGTTCAGAATAGACTGGAAATGAGTGGAAATGAATGTTATTCAGGTTAATAATACCGTAGGATCTAAATTACCCCCAAATTCTGTGATTTTAGCTGTTTTTGTGATTATTTCAAAAATCATCCAGATTCAAAACCAAAACACGAAAGGGTGATTTTGGCAAAACCAATCCAGATCCAAAACATGAGCATGGAACCAGAACCAAAACACGAAAAGTGCCCACCGCACATCTCAAGTTTCTATGTCTGCGTGTGATTTGCATGTGAACTCCTGTTTGTGTGGCTTTCATGTGTGGTGCGTGTGTGACTTCCATGTAAGCTCCTGCGTGTGTGTGTGTGTGTGTGTGTGTGTGTGTGTGTGTGTGTGTGTGTGTGTGTGTGTGTGTGACTTGCATGTGAACTTGTGTGTGTGTGAGACTTGCGTGTGTGTGTGTGTGTGTGTGTGTGTGTGTGTGTGAGACTTGCGTGTGTGTGTGTGTGTGTGTGTGTGTGACTTGCATGTGGGCTCCTGTGTATGTGTGTGTGTCATCCCCACTCAACCGCAAATTAGACTACAACTCCTGCATTCCCACTGCTCCCTCCGACCCCCATGACAGACAGCTGGGAGCAGTTGCGTCCCTGATGACGCTGCTGTTGCTCCTGGAAGTGCTGGTGTAGTCCCAAAGTATGGAGGAGCATTATTGGTGCTGCTGCTCCAACTGCTGGCAGTGATCTGGTCTGGACATGGAGCACCTCCAGCTCAGCCTCCCAGAACTGGACATGATCGGGGCGATATGGAAGAAACTTGCCAGGCAGGTAGAAGAGACCCAGATGGCTCCTTCCTACCCCCTCCCAGGGATGGCACAGGCATCGGAGGAATCCCTGTAGCTTTACTGGCTGTCAGCACTGGGTCAGGATAGAGGAGACCCCAGGCTCCTCGAAATTAACCCGTGATACATGCTCTACGTTTTAACTTTCATTAATTGCACATATCCTCCTCTCTGGCCCACTGTCTCCGCGGTGACTCGAACACTTATCTGCACAGTGAGCCCATACATATAGTGATAGATGGAGCACTCCCCATACATATAAATCTGTCACCGGAGTCTAGAGACCAGAGGATGAGGTGTGTGCTGTAAGCATGTGCATTAGTGATGAGCGGGTTCGGTTCCTCGGAAACCGAACCCCCCCGAACTTCACCCATTTTACACGGGTCCGAGGCATACTCGGATTCTCCCGTATGGCTCGGTTAACCCGAGCGCGCCCGAACGTCATCCTGCTGTCGGATTCTCGCGAGATTCGTATTCTATATAAGCAGCCGCGCGTCACCGCCATTTTCACTCGTGCATTGGAAATGTTAGTGAGAGGACGTGGCTGGCGTCCTCTCCGTTTATTCATTGTTGAGTTGATGCAAATATTTGTGCTTGCTTATATCATTGTGGGGACTGGGGAGCAGCTTTATATTAATATAGGAGGAGTACAGTGCAGAGTTTTGCTGATCAGTGACCTCCAGTTTGATCTGTTCTCTGCCTGAAAAAAACGCTCCTTATCTGTGCTCAGTGTGCTGCATATATCTGTGCTCACACTGCTTTATTGTGGGGACTGGGGACCAGCAGTATATTATATAGGAGGAGTACAGTGCAGAGTTTTGCTGACTAGTGACCACCAGTATACGTTGTCTGCCTGAAAAACACTCCATATCTGTGCTGCATTGTGTAGTATATAGTAGTACAGTGCATAATTTTGCTGACCACCAGTATATAATATATAGGAGTACGGTACAGTAGGCCACTGCTGTACCTACCTCTGTGTCGTCAAGTATACTATCCATCTATACCTGTGGTGCATTTCAGTTTTGCACAGTTTGCTGACCACCAGTATATAATATATAGCATTACGGTACAGTAGGCCACTGCTGTACCAACCTCTGTGTCGTCAAGTATACTATCCATCTAGATTCTATACCTGTGGTGCATTTTAGTTTTGCAGTTTGCTGACAGTGACCACCAGTATATATAGCAGTACTGTACGGAAGGCCACTGCTGTACCTACCTCTGTGTCATCAAGTATACTATCCATCTAGATTCTATACCTGTGGTGCATTTCAGTTGTGCAGTTTGCTGACACAGTGACCACCAGTATATATAGCAGTACGGTACGGAAGGCCACTGCTGTACCTACCTCTGTGTCATCAAGTATACTATCCATCTACATTCTATACCTGTGGTGCATTTTAGTTTTGCAGTTTGCTGACAGTGACCACCAGTATATATAGCAGTACGGTACGGAAGGCCACTGCTGTACCTACCTCTGTGTCGTCAAGTATACTATCCATCTAGATTCTATACTTGTGGTGCATTTTAGTTTTGCAGTTTGCTGACACAGTGACCACCAGTATATATAGCAGTACAGTACGGAAGGCCACTGCTGTACCTACCTCTGTGTCATCAAGTATACTATCCATCTACATTCTATACCTGTGGTGCATTTTAGTTTTGCAGTTTGCTGACAGTGACCACCAGTATATATAGCAGTACGGTACGGAAGGCCACTGCTGTACCTACCTCTGTGTCGTCAAGTATACTATCCATCTAGATTCTATACTTGTGGTGCATTTTAGTTTTGCAGTTTGCTGACACAGTGACCACCAGTATATATAGCAGTACAGTACGGAAGGCCACTGCTGTACCTACCTCTGTGTCATCAAGTATACTATCCATCTAGATTCTATACCTGTGGTGCATTTTAGTTTTGCAGTTTGCTGACAGTGACCACCAGTAAATATAGCAGTACGGTACGGAAGGCCACTGCTGTACCTACCTCTGTGTCGTCAAGTATACTATCCATCTAGATTCTATACTTGTGGTGCATTTTAGTTTTGCAGTTTGCTGACAGTGACCACCAGTATATATAGCAGTACGGTACGGAAGGCCACTGCTGTACCTACCTCTGTGTCGTCAAGTATACTATCCATCTACATTCTATACCTGTGGTGCATTTCAGTTGTGCAGTTTGCTGACACAGTGACCACCAGTATATATAGCAGTACGGTACGGAAGGCCACTGCTGTACCTACCTCTGTGTCATCAAGTATACTATCCATCTACATTCTATACCTGTGGTGCATTTTAGTTTTGCAGTTTGCTGACAGTGACCACCAGTATATATAGCAGTATGGTACGGAAGGCCACTGCTGTACCTACCTCTGTGTCGTCAAGTTTACTATCCATCTATATTCTATACTTGTGGTGCATTTCAGTTGTGCAGTTTGCTGACACAGTGACCACCAGTATATATAGCAGTACAGTACGGAAGGCCACTGCTGTACCTACCTCTGTGTCATCAAGTATACTATCCATCTACATTCTATACCTGTGGTGCATTTTAGTTTTGCAGTTTGCTGACAGTGACCACCAGTATATATAGCAGTACGGTACGGAAGGCCACTGCTGTACCTACCTCTGTGTCGTCAAGTATACTATCCATCTAGATTCTATACCTGTGGTGCATTTTAGTTTTGCAGTTTGCTGACAGTGACCACCAGTAAATATAGCAGTACGGTACGGAAGGCCACTGCTGTACCTACCTCTGTGTCGTCAAGTATACTATCCATCTAGATTCTATACTTGTGGTGCATTTTAGTTTTGCAGTTTGCTGACAGTGACCACCAGTATATATAGCAGTACGGTACTGAAGGCCACTGCTGTACCTACCTCTGTGTCGTAAAGTATACTATCCATCTACATTCTATACCTGTGGTGCATTTTAGTTGTGCAGTTTGCTGACACAGTGACCACCAGTATATATAGCAGTACGGTACGGAAGGCCAATGCTGTACCTACCTCTGTGTCGTCAAGTATACTATCCATCTACATTCTATACCTGTGGTGCATTTCAGTTGTGCAGTTTGCTGACACAGTGACCACCAGTATATATAGCAGTACGGTACGGAAGGCCACTGCTGTACCTACCTCTGTGTCGTCAAGTATACTATCCATCTAGATTCTATACCTGTGGTGCATTTTAGTTTTGCAGTTTGCTGACAGTGACCACCAGTATATATAGCAGTACGGTACGGAAGGCCACTGCTGTACCTACCTCTGTGTCGTCAAGTATACTATCCATCTACATTCTATACCTGTGGTGCATTTAAGTTGTGCAGTTTGCTGACACAGTGACCACCAGTATATATAGCAGTACGGTACGGAAGGCCACTGCTGTACCTACCTCTGTGTCATCAAGTATACTATCCATCTACATTCTATACCTGTGGTGCATTTCAGTTGTGCGCAGTATATATAGTAGTAGGTCATTGCTATTGATACTGGCATATAATTCCACACATTAAAAAATGGAGAACAAAAATGTGGAGGTTAAAATAGGGAAAGATCAAGATCCACTTTCACCTCATGCTGAAGCTGCTGCCACTAGTCATGGCCGAGATGATGAAATGCCATCAACGTCGTCTGCCAAGGCCGATGCCCAATGTTATAGTAGAGAGCATGTAAAATCCAAAAAACAAAAGTTCAGTAAAATTACCCAAAAATCAAAATTGAAAGCGTCTGATGAGAAGCGTAAACTTGCCAATATGCCATTTACGACACGGAGTAGCAAGGAACGGCTGAGGCCCTGGCCTATGTTCATGGATAGTGGTTCAGATTCACATGAGGATGGAAGCACTCATCCTCTCGCTAGAAAAATGAAAAGACTTAAGCTGGCAAAAGCACAGCAAAGAACTGTGCGTTCTTCTAAATCACAAATCCCCAAGGAGAGTCCAATTGTGTCGGTTGCGATGCCTGACCTTCCCAACACTGGACGGGAAGAGCTTGCGCCTTCCACCATTTGCATGCCCCCTGCAAGTGCTGGAAGGAGCACCCGCAGTCCAGTTCCTGATAGTCAAATTGAAGATGTCACTGTTGAAGTACACCAGGATGAGGATATGGGTGTTGCTGGCGCTGGGGAGGAAATTGACAAGGAGGATTCTGATGGTGAGGTGGTTTGTTTAAGTCAGGCACCCGGGGAGACACCTGTTGTCCGTGGGACGAATATGGCCATTGACATGCCTGGTCAAAATACAAAAAAAATCAGCTCTTCGGTGTGGAATTATTTCAACACAAATGCGGACAACAGGTGTCAAGCCGTGTGTTGCCTTTGTCAAGCTGTAATAAGTAGGGGTAAGGACGTTAACCACCTCGGAACATCCTCCCTTATACGTCACCTGCAGCGCATTCATCATAAGTCAGTGACAAGTTAAAAAACTTTGGATGACAGCGGAAGCAGTCCACTGACCACTAAATCCCTTCCTCTTGTAACCAAGCTCCTGCAAACCACACCACCAACTCCCTCAGTGTCAATTTCATCCTTACCCAGGAAAGCCAATAGTCCTGCAGGCCATGTCTGACGAGTCCTCTCCTGCCTGGGATTCCTCCTTGAGTCTAACGCCTACTGCTGCTGGCGCAGCTGTTGTTGCTGCTGGGAGTCGATCGTCATCCCAGAGGGGAAGTCGGAAGACCACTTGTACTACTTCCAGTAAGCAATTGACTGTCCAACAGTCCTTTGCGAGGAAGATGAAATATCACAGCAGTCATCCTGCTGCAAAGCAGATAACTCAGGCCTTGGCAGCCTGGGCGGTGAGAAACGTGGTTCCGGTATCCATCGTTAATTCAGAGGCAACTAGAGACTTGATTGAGGTACTGTGTCCCCGGTACCAAATACCATCTAGGTTCCATTTCTCTAGGCAGGCGATACCGAAAATGTACACAGACCTCAGAAAAAGAGTCACCAGTGTCCTAAAAAATGCAGTTGTACCCAATGTCCACTTAACCACGGACATGTGGACAAGTGGAGCAGGGCAGACTCAGGACTATATGACTGTGACAGCCCACTGGGTAGATGTATTGCCTCCCGCAGCAAGAACAGCAGCGGCGGCACCAGTAGCAGCATCTCGCAAACGCCAACTTGTTCCTAGGCAGGCTACGCTTTGTATCACCGCTTTCCAGAAGAGGCACACAACTGACAACCTTTTAAGGAAACTGAGGAAGATCATCGCAGAATGGCTTACCCCAATTGGACTCTCCTGGGGATTTGTGACATCGGACAACGCCAGCAATATTGTGCGTGCATTACATCTGGGCAAATTCCAGCACGTCCCATGTTTTGCACATACATTGAATTTGGTGGTGCAGAATTATTTAAAAAACAACAGGGGTATGCAAGAGATGCTGTCGGTGGCCCGAAGAATTGCGGGTCACTTTCGGCATTCAGCCACCGCGTGCCGAAGACTGGAGCACCACCAAACATTCCTGAACCTGCCCTGCCATCATCTGAAGCAAGAGGTGGTAACGAGGTGGAATTCAACCCTCTATATGCTTCAGAGGATGGAGGAGCAGCAAAAGGCCATTCAAGCCTATACATCTGCCCACGATATAGGCAAAGGAGGAGGAATGCACCTGACTGAAGCGCAGTGGAGAATGATTTCAACGTTGTGCAAGGTTCTGCAACCCTTTGAACTTGCCACACGTGACGTCAGTTCAGACACTGCCAGCCTGAGTCAGGTCATTCCCCTCATCAGGCTTTTGCAGAAGAAGCTGGAGACATTGAAGGAGGAGCTAAAACAGAGCGATTCTGCTAGGCATGTGGGACTTGTGGATGGAGCCCTTAATTCGCTTAACCAGGATTCACGGGTGGTCAATCTGTCAATCAGAGCACTACATTTTGGGCACCGTGCTCGATCCTAGATTTAAAACCTACGTTGTATCTCTCTTTCCGGCAGACACAAGTCTGCAGAGGTTCAAAGACCTGCTGGTGAGAAAATTGTCAAGTCAAGCGGAACGTGACCCGTCAACATCTCCTCCTTCACATTCTCCCGCAACTGGGGGTGCGAGGAAAAGGCTAAGAATTCCAAGCCCACCCGCTGGCGGTGATGCAGGGCAGTCTGGAGCGAGTGCTGACATCTGGTCCGGACTTAAGGACCTGCCAACGATTACTGACATGTCGTCTACTGTCACTGCATATGATTCTCTCACCATTGAAAGAATGGTGGACGATTATATGAGTGACCGCATCCAAGTAGGCACGTCAGACAGTCCGTACGTATACTGGCAGGAAAAAGAGGCAATTTGGAAGCCCTTGCACAAACTGGCTTTATTCTACCTAAGTTGCCCTCCCTCCAGTGTGTACTCCGAAAGAGTGTTTAGTGCAGCCGCTCACCTTGTCAGCAATCGGCGTACAAGGTTACTTCCAGAAAATGTGGAGAAGATGATGTTCATTAAAATGAATTATAATCAATTCCTCCGTGGAGACATTCACCAGCAGCAATTGCCTCCAGAAAGTACACGGGGACCTGAGATGGTGGATTTCAGTGGGGACGAATTAATAATCTGTGAGGAGGGGGATGTACACAGTGAAAGGGGTGAGGAATCGGATGATGATGATGAGGTGGACATCTTGCCTCTGTAGAGCCAGTTTGTGCAAGGAGAGATTGATTGCTTCTTTTTTTGGTGGGGGCCCAAACCAACCAGTCATTTCAGTCACAGTCGTGTGGTAGACCCTGTCACTGAAATTATGGGTTCGTTAAAGTGTGCATGTCCTGTTTATACAACATAAGGGTGGGAGGGCCCAAGGACAATTCCATCTTGCACCTCTTTGTTCTTTCATTTTTCTTTGCATCATGTGCTGTTTGGGGACAATTTTTTTGAAGTGCCATCCTGCCTGACACTGCAGTGCCACTCCTAGATGGGCCAGGTGTTTGTGTTGGCCACTTGGGTCGCTTAACTTAGTCACACAGCTACCTCATTGCGCCTCTTTTTTTCTTTGCATCATGTGCTGTTTGGGGACTATTTTTTTGAAGTGCCATCCTGCCTGACACTGCAGTGCCACTCCTAGATGGGCCTGGTGTTTGTGTCGGCCACTTGTGTCGCTTCGCTTAGTCACACAGCGACCTTGGTGCTCCTCTTTTTTTCTTTGCATCATGTGCTGTTTGGGGACTATTTTTTTGAAGTGCCATCCTGCCTGACACTGCAGTGCCACTCCTAGATGGGCCAGGTGTTTGTGTCGGCCACTTGTGTCGCTTAGCTTAGTCACACAGCGACCTTGGTGCGCCTCTTTTTTTCTTTGCATCATGTGCTGTTTGGGGACAATTTTTTTGAAGTGCCATCCTGTCTGACACTGCAGTGCCACTCCTAGATGGGCCAGGTGTTTGTGTCGGCCACTTGGGTCGCTTAGCTTAGTCACACAGCTACCTCATTGCGCCTCTTTTTTTCTTTGCATCATGTGCTGTTTGGGGACTATTTTTTTGAAGTGCCATCTTGCCTGACACTGCAGTGCCACTCCTAGATGGGCCAGGTGTTTGTGTCGGCCACTTGTGTCGCTTAGCTTAGTCACACAGCTACCTCATTGCGCCTCTTTTTTTCTTTGCATCATGTGCTGTTTGGGGACTATTTTTTTGAAGTGCCATCCTGCCTGACACTGCAGTGCCACTCCTAGATGGGCCAAGTGTTTGTGTCGGTCACTTGTGTCGCTTAGCTTAGTCACACAGCGACCTTGGTGTGCCTCTTTTTTTCTTTGCATCATGTGCTGTTTGGGGACTATTTTTTTGAAGTGCCATCCTGCCTGACACTGCAGTGCCACTCCTAGATGGGCCCCCAGGTGTTTGTGTCGGCCACTTGTGTCGCTTAGCTTAGCCATCCAGCGACCTCGGTGCAAATTTTAGGACTAAAAATAATATTGTGAGGTGTGAGGTGTTCAGAATAGACTGGAAATGAGTGGAAATTATGGTTATTGAGGTTAATAATACTATGGGATCAAAATGACCCCCAAATTCTATGATTTAAGCGGTTTTTTAGGGTTTTTTGAAAAAAACACCCGAATCCAAAACACACCCGAATCCGACAAAAAAATTTCGGTGAGGTTTTGCCAAAACGCGTCCGAATCCAAAACACAGCAACAGAACCGAATCCAAAACTAAAACACAAAACCCGAAAAATGTCCGGTGCACATCACTATTTGTGCATAGCAATAAGCTAAGCACGTCCTAATGAGATGTGTCTTCTTGTCACTTACACGGATCTTTAGATATTCTAGGGCAGTGTGAGCTGCAGGTGGAGTAGTAAGGTGAGAAGTGTTAGCAGTGGTTGTGGGGGAGTGAGCTACGAGGTGAGGTGTGATGGGACACCATAAGCAGTGAGGAGGCAGTGAATTGAGAAGGGGAGCAGAAAGAGCTGTGATGGGACAGTGTAAACTGTCGTGGGCACTGAGATACAGAATGGAGGGATCTAGCAATGAGAGAGCTATGGAGGGGGCAATTATGGAGATATGCAGGGAGGGGTCAATGAAACAGCTTTGGAGGGGGTAATAGTATAGATAAAGGTGGCAGTGAGAGAGCTACATTACCACATCACTGGTCACACCTCTGGTGACAACACAAAATAGAACCTTCATAAATTTCAGCTCCAAGCCCATGCGTATCTTAATCTGGCACTGGGCATTAACATAAAGTCACAGACGCAACTGCAGCAAAAGATGTAAGGAAAGACGCAACTGCGTCCAACTCAGAATCAGGACCTGTGAGGAGTGATCTCACCCATCTTGACAGAACCCACCCCCTCACCAGACCCCGCCCCCATTACGGCTGCTTCCCTAAATTTCCCGGGCTGGTTTTCCATCCCAATCCCCCCCTGGACAAATGTTTCATGTGATACTGCTAGGGGTAATAGGTTTTTAAACACACTAAATGATCACTACTTACTCCAACTAATTGAGAAACCAACTAGGTACATTGCAATCTTAGACCTGGTATTGACAAACAATGGAGTAAATATATAAAATATTATAGTAGAGGAGCCCATGGGAAACAGCGACTACAATATGGTCACTTTCAATATCAGTTTTAACAAGCAGCCCTACATACTGTAGGCTCAACTAGGACTAAACTTTAGCAAAGCCAACTTTGACATGATGAGGGAAGCTTTAAGTGACATTGACTGGGAAATTTTGTTTCTAGGTAAGAATACTACAGAAAAATGGGAGGTATTAAAAACGTTGCTCACTAGTTATACACTTATGTTGATTCCTTTGGGCAGCAAACGAAGGAGTAATAATTCCAAATCAATGTAGCTTAACAAAAAGATTAAGGAACTAAGGGTGTGTACACACGGTGAGATATTTTCTTTCGATTTTGACTATATAGTCAAAATCGCAAGAAAAGTTAGTGCAGATCGCAAGGTGAAAGTCCCCTTGCGATCCAGATTCGATCCCGATGCGCGGTCCCGCCAGGTCGGCATCGCAAGAAAAGATAGACTGTGCAGGCAAGTCAATCCTTGCTAGATCGGTGTACTATCTAGTTCATCTCACATGTCAATGACATCTCACATAAGCCAAAATCGTAAGCACACATAGTCCATATCTCAAGAAAAGTTAGTCAAAATCTGTGCTATCTGGGCTCCAGGGTGTTCAAGGGAAATCGCAAGTGAAAATCGGGCATAGCAAGGATCTCACCGTGTGTACACACCCGGCTAAAAAGAGGCAAGCATTCAAAAAGTATAAATTGGATGGAAATGCAGAGTCATTCCTGAAATATAAGGATTGTAACAAAATATGCAAAGAAAGAAATCAAAGTGTCTAAAATAGAAACGGAAAAGCAAATGATTAAAGAAGGAGAGTATAGGCCCTTAAAAAGGTAAATTGGGTGTCATAATCAAAGACGATAATGACATAGCGGAAAAATGAAACAAGTTTTTCTCATCTGTATTCACAAGAGAGGATCAGATGGAGGGATTAACGCATAACCTCACAATGATAATGTCCCACTGCTAAATGTTTATTTAAGTGAGGAAGTAGTCTGTAACCGATTAAAAAAATGAAGATTAATAAATCGCCTGGTCCCAACGGAATTCACCCAAGGGTTCTGACTAGCTACACTCCGAACTAGCAGCTTTTTTTATTCAATGACTCACTTACATCAGGCATGGTTCCCAAAGACTTGCATATAGCGAAAGTAGTGCCGATATTTAAAAAGGGAAGTAAATCTGAACCAGGTAATTATAGACCAGTAAGTAAGTATTTTAAAGGGATAGAATACAGAAGTTCCTTGATGCCAATAACGTTATCAATAGGAACCAACATGGATTTGTGAAGGATAGATCATGTCAAAGTCATTTAATAGGCTTTTATGAAACAGTTAGTGTGAACCTAGATCAGGGTAAAGAGGTGGAAATAATCTTTTTAGACTTTGCTAAAGCTTTAGACACAGTACCACACATGAGACTAATCTATAAATTAAGAGAACTGGGGCTAGTAAGTATAATATGCACTTGGGTTAGAAATTGGTTGGATAATAGGGAGCAGCAAGTGGTGGTAAATTGAACTTTTTCAAAATGGACTGACGTACCAAGTGGTGTGCCACAAGGGTCTGTACTTGGGGCCTAATTCAGACCTGATCACTCGCTAGCTATTTTTTGCAGCGCTGCGATCAGATAGTTGCCGCCTATAGGGGAGTGTATTTTTGCTTTGCAAGTGTGCAAACGCATGTGCAGCCGAGCACTACAAAAAAGATTTGTGCAGTTTCTGAGTTGCCCAGAACTTACTTAGCCGCTGCGATCACTTCAGCCGGTCAGGTCCCGGAATTGACGTCAGACACCCGCCCTGCAAACGCTTGAACACGCCTGCATTTTTCCAAACACTCCCAGAAAATGGTCAATAAACACCCACAAACGCCCTCTTCCTGTCAATCTCCTTGCGATCGTAAAATCCATCGCACAGCAACGATCCGCTTTGCACCTGTATGACTCACCTGCACATTGTTGTGCATATGCATGCACAGATCTGACCTGATCGCAGTGCAGCGAAAAAATCTAGCATGCAATCAGGTCTCAATGACCCCCTTGAACCACTCTTGGTCAACATTTTCATAAATGATCTAGAGGTAGGTCTAGAGAGCATGGTGTCAATTTTTGCAGACAATACCAAACTGTGTAAGGTTATAAATTCGGAGGGGGATGCTGAGTCTCTTCAGAAAGACTTATTTAAACTAGAAGCATGGGCAGCAAAATGGAGAATGAGGTTCAATACAGACAAGTGTAAGGTAATGCACTTTGGTAGCAAGAACAAAAATACTACCTACATACTAAATGGGGAGAAACTAGGGGATTCTGTACTGGAAAAAGATTTAGGTGTTCACATAGATAAAAAAAATAAATAGCAGTAGTACCAGAGGCGTAACTAGCATGGGGCGAGCATGGCACGTGCCCTAGGTGCCGTGGCATCCCTAGCAGAGGGGGGCGCCATGGGCACCTACACAGCCTGCTCGCCCCATGCGACAGTCAAAAAATGCAGGGTCACGGCGCCGGGCAGTAAGGGTATGCCCCTAACAGTGGCGGAACGTACGGCAGTGCAGCCCCTCAGCCCACAGTCGCCGGCATTACAATGAGTCACATTGATTCATTATATGCCGTGGCCACCGCCAGACCCGTCCCCGCCGCCAGTGTCTCCTCCCAGCAGGGCCGGCGCCACTAGAGGGCTGCGCCGCACATTGCAGATTAATGCTTCATGAGTTCTACGCGGTTAACGTAAGCTGCCTCTTGTTATATGGAGCACCCCTCCCCGAGCACCTCTCTCCTCCCCTCCAACCCACGATAGATCCCAGAATTTCCTGCTCTATGCCACAACTGCATACTCGTATATACAGCTCCCCCCCCTCCGCATTTACCTCCCGCATGCATAGTCTTACCCTCCCCACTACCCTTCATCATAACCGCCCTCCCTCCCCATCCCCCGCTAAGCAAAGTGACCAGCTGTCAACTGTCTTAACTGGACAGTTAAACTGCATTCAGCCTCCCAGCCACCCGTGATTCTTCTCTTCCCCCCCCCCCCCCCCCCCGTGACTGCATCCCGCATAGTCTCTCCCCCTACCCTGCGTGACCACTGCCCGAACCGAACCGCCTGAGCTGAGCAAACTGACCAGCTGTCAGTCAAGTTAAACTGTTTGCAGCCAGTAGGCTGCAGGGAAGAAGGAGGCGGGATTCCTGTGTTCGCTCAGAGAGACTGTGAAGCATAAGGAAGACAGGCTGTATTCACTCTTATTTTATTTTGTTACTAACTAAATTTTAGTTTTAGGCTCTGAGTTTTATATCTATCTATCTATCTATCTATCTATCTCTCTATCTATCATCTACTCCTGCAGTGGTGTCCAGTGCCATAACTACGTGTGGGCCAACGGTGCATTACCCACAGCGCATCTGCGCTGTAGGCGCATCCGCTGACCCACATATGTCGCACAGGGCTGCGCCGCACAAGGGAAACCAGCATGCAGCCGACAAGCTGCAGCGCCCGGCAACCTTGTCAGCATGTAATATAGAATGGCCGCCGGGCGCTGTAGCTTCTTGTCTCCGCGCTGTGGTCTCCCTGGTGCTGTTGGACGGCGTAGCTGCTCTCCTGCTGCCCCCCCCCCCCCCCGCCCCAGATGCTGTTATCTCGCGGTGCTGGCGGCATCTAGGAGCAGAGAGGTGATATTAGATAGGGAGGCATTGAAGGTTATTTGGGTGGGTCCGGAACTTGGACACTGGAAAGGAGAGCTGCAGTGAGGGCAGAAGTGACCGTGAGGGCTGGCTGTGTGACATAACATGATTGTGGGCACCACCGTGTGGCGTAACGTGAATGTGGGCACCACTGTGTGACGTAACATGATTGTGTTCGCCACTGTGTGATGTAACGTGATTGTGTTCGCCAGGGAGGAGCTGCCCACACCTGTGCCTGTCACCAGAGCGACCAGAGCCATCTGCGCTGAGTGGAGAAGACGCCGCAGAAGCGACAAGGACATCCAACCTTCAGTGGACCGGGACCCTGCAGCAAGGCAGGAGACTGACCAGCGACGGGAGCACCGGCATCACGGAGGACACCCACTTACCGGAGCAAGGACCCGCCGAAGACCCCGGCTGGCTTAAAGAAGATGGCTCGGAACAGCGGGGAGGACGGTGCACATCGGGATCCTGCAGCAGGAGAGAAGATCCCCCTTCGGAGCGCAGCAGACCACACTGAAAAGGGTGCATTCCCGGTGCGGTGTTCTGCATCCCGGGTGGCGCCGAAGATGTGGAGTGTCTGAGGTGGCAGAAGCGCCGCAGCTTGGGGTGAGAAACCGCTGCAACCCTTCCGCTGCTAAACTCTGCAATTAGTCAATTAAGGAGGTAGGCTCCCCACACCACACCCTCACTCTATAATGTGAATTTCGGCTCATACCGTGTGCTATAATGTGAATTCCGGCTCATTCTGTGTGGTATAATGTGAATTTCGGCTCATACCGTGTGCTATAATGTGAATTTCGGCTCATTCTGTGTGGTATAATGTGAATTTCTGCTCATTCTGTGTGGTATAATGTGAATTTCTGCTCATTCTGTGTGCTATAATGTGAATTTTGGCTCATACCGTGTGCTATAATGTGAAAGGGGCACCAGTACTAGATAGTATAAGGGGTCCTACTACACTGAAGGATACGCCCCCTTTTGAGTGACCATGCCACCTTTTCCCTGGAGCCAACCTTCACATGTTCATTCCGCCTTCAAAAATTGCACTTTGACCACTGCAACTACATCTATACGTACACACCCTAACATCTTTATATACAGTGACACCGGTGGCATGCGCACTTTCTTTCCTTTTGTAGTGTTTTTATTTTTTGGGGGGGCGCCATTATTGATCTTGCCCTGGGCTCCAAAAGCCCTAGTTACGCCTCTGAGTAGTACCCAAAGTAGGAATGCAGCAAATAAGGCAAACAAGGTATTAGCATGCATAAAACGAGGAATTCATGCAAGGGATGAGAGTGTTATACTCCCATTATATAAATCACTAGTGAGGCCACATCTGTGCACAATTATGGGCACCATACTACAAAAAAAAATCCTGGAACTAGAAAGGGTTCAGAGATGCGTGACCAAATTGATTAAGAGAATGGAGATGCTCGAATACAAAGAAAGGCTTGCTAGGCTAGGCATGTTTACACTGGGAAAAAAGGAGATTAAGAGGGGACGTGATTAACATTTACAAATATATAAGGGGATAATACACAGAGCTAGTGGAGCATTTGTTTTTGGTAAGATCATCACAAAGGACACGAGGACACCCGCTTAGGTTAGAGGAGAGGAGATTTTGCATACAGAGACGGAAAGGTTTCTTCACAGTAAGGACAATACGTATTTGGAATTCCCTGCCTGAGAGAGTAGTAATGGCGGACTCGGTCATTACTTTTAAGAATGGGCTAGATCAATTCCTAATGGATAAGGATATTCAGGGCTATGGTGGGTAAATAATGCACTATGCCTTGTGGTGCCATATAAATAAAGGATAATAATAATAATAATAACTATAGTGATATAAAAAAATATAAGAGTAATAGACATAACAGCTAAACATTTACCACAGTTAAAATTAGTCCTAAAACTATTAGTGTAGGAGATGACAAACAGGTTGAACTCAATGGACAAATTACCTTTTTTCAACCTCAGAAACTATGTTACTATGGGGTAGATGTATTAACCTGGAGAAGGCATAAGGAAGTGATAAACCAGTGATAAAGCAGTGTTAAGTGCAAGGTGATAATGCATCAGCCAATCAGCTCCTAACTATTAATTTACATATGGGAGCTGATTGGCTGGTGTGTTTATCACCTTGCATTTATCACTGGTTTATCACTTCCTTATGCCTTCTTCAGGTTAATACATCTGCCCCTATGTTACTATATGTAATATTTATACAAACTGGGGTCAATGTTATGCTTATAAACTTCACTCAGATAAGCCCTGGTCAGGAACTAAACTCATGACATTAGTGCTGTGAGATGGTAATGTAAATCACAATGTCACCATGCTGCTCAATGACAAAATAATATCTGTAAAGTGCTGCATAGTATGTAACCCCTATATTACAAAAAAAAATATGTATATATATATATATATATATATATACACACACACACACACACACACACACACACACACACACACACACTGCTCAAAAAAATAAAGGGAACACTAAAATAACACATCCTAGATCTGAATGAATGAAATATTCTTATTAAATACTTTGTTCTTTACATAGTTAAATGTGCTGACAACAAAATCACACAAAAATTATTAATGGAAATCAAATTTATTAACCCATGGAGGTCTGGATTTTAAGTCACACTCAAAATTAAAGTGGAAAAACACTACAGGCTGATCCAACTTTGATGTAATGTCCTTAAAACAAGTCAAAATGAGGCTCAGTAGTGTGTGTGGCCTCCACGTGCCTGTATGACCTCCCTACAATGCCTGGGCTTGCTCCTGATGAGGTGGTGGATGGTCTCCTGAGGGATCTCCTCCCAGACCTGGACTAAAGCATCCGCCAACTCCTGGACAGTCTGTGGTGCAACGTGGCGTTGGTGGATGGAGCGAGACATGATGTCCCAGATGTGCTCAATTGGATTCAGGTCTGGGGAACGGGCGGGCCAGTCCATAGCATCAATGCCTTCGTCTTGCAGGAACTGCTGACACATTCCAGCCACATGAGGTCTAGCATTGTCTTGCATTAGGAGGAACCCAGGGCCAACCGCACCAGCATATGGTCTCACAAGGGGTCTGAGGATCTCATCTCGGTACCTAATGGCAGTCAGGCTACCTCTAGCGAGCACATGGAGGGCTGTGCGGCCCCCCAAATAAATGCCACCCCACACCATTACTGACCCACTGCCAAACCAGTCATGCTGGAGGATGTTGCAGGCAGCAGAATGTTCTCCTTGGCGTCTCCAGACTCACGTCTGTCACATGTGCTCAGTGAGAACCTGCTTTCATCTGTGAAGAGCATAGGGCGCCAGTGGCGAATTTGCCAATCTTGGTGTTCTCTGGCAAATGCCAAACATCCTGCACGGTGTTGGGCTGTAAGCACAACCCCCACATGTGGGCATCGGGCCCTCAGACCAGCCTCATGGAGTCTGTTTCTGATCGTTTGAGTAGACACATGCACATTTGTGGCTTGCAGGAGGTCATTTTGCAGGGCTCTGGCAGTGCTCCTCCTGTTCCTCCTTGCACAAAGGCGGAGGTAGTGGTCCTGCTGCTGGGTTGTTGCCCTTCTACGGCCTCCTCCATGTCTCCTGATGTACTGGCCTGTCTCCTGGTAGCGCCTCCATGCTCTGGACACTACGCTGACAGACACAGCAAACCTTCTTGCCACAGCTCAAATTGATGTGCCATCCTGGATGAGCTGCACTACCTGAGCCACTTGTGTGGGTTGTAGACTCCGTCTCATGCTACCACTAGAGTGAAAGCACCGCCAGCTTTCAAAAGTGACCAAAACATCAGCCAGAAATCATAGGAGCTGAGAAGTGGTCTGTGGTCACCACCTGCAGAACAACTCCTTTATCGGGGGTGTCTTGCTAATTGCCTATAATTTCCACCTGTTGTCTATTCCATTTGCACAACAGCATGTGAAATTGATTGTCAATCAGTGTTGCTTCCTAAGTGGACAGTTTGATTTCACAGAAGTGTGATTGACTTGGAGTTACATTGTGTTGTTTAAGTGGTCCCTTTATTTTTTTGAGCAGTGTATATATATATATATATATATATGTGTGTGTGTGTGTGTGTGTGTGTGTGTGTGTGTGTGTGTGTGTGTGTGTGTGTGTGTGTGTGTGTGTGTATATATATATATTGTGCCAGGAGAACTAATTTGCCACCTGTAAGCTGGGTCCTGGGGGTGGATGGGAAGTGTGGATGGACCGGGTTCCCATCCATTTGGCCCAAACCAGGTCTTATAGGCTTCTTAGCCCAAGAAGCTGCTTCATCAGCCAGCACCTGGGTGCTGGGTTTAAAGCAGAGTCTCTCCCTTGAGTAAGGGCTCCTGAAGGCAGTTAGTTGTCCAGGTGATAGGCCTGCTAGGGACAGTGGGATCCGGAGGGCTGGGCACTAGAGTCAGGATGCCGCGACTTGGAAGGTTCCTTATTAAGTAAGAGGGAGTGAGGCAGGGCCTAACCTCCCTGGTAGTTTATACTAAAGACAGTGATCTTTGTTTTATGTATATCTTTGTTTTTGAGCTACCTGAATAAAAGATACTGGGGGGTTTTTTTTTTAGCACAAGCCTGGAGTCGGTCGTTGGTGGATTTTTGTAGCAGAGCACATTCTAACAAGTCTCCTGTTACACTATATACAGTATTTAAATTACTACTAATACCAGGGGCGGAGTGGGATGGAAAACCAGCCCTGAAAAATCAACCTGGGAAATTTATGGAAGTAGCCCTAATGGGATCTGTTGTGGGAGTGGGGTTTGTTGTGGGAGTGGGGTTTCTTGAGGGGACGGGATATGTTTTGTTTAAACTGAATGTGTTTGGTGCAAAGGTTTGCATTGGCAGCAAAGAGGTTAAACAGGATGCATGAAAGATTTTAACCAAGGTTAAAATCAGGCGCAAGGTGGGCTGGTGTCTGGTGTTCTAATTGTAGCAGCTGCTATAAAACAGGTCTAGTCAATCCTGTAAGCACTAGAGACAATAAACAACAAACAAAGTAGCAGCGCTATACAATTAATGGTATAATAATCATCATATAAAATCCATTGATTGTGGTGGAGATTAAGACACGTGGAGATGAATGGATTAAAGGTGAAAAAGAACAGTTATTTAATAAAAATGCATACAATGTATCAATTAAGAGAAAAATTTAGAATTAAAAAGCAAACAGAATCACCATGAAGCTGCCCCAATCATAATGTCCGTTCCTTATTTTTTGTGGACTGTAAGTAAGAATGATGGAATAAGGTAAAATCTGGGCTGATAGCACAGTCCTGATAGCAATATTACCACATTGGTTACCGCTGGAGGAAGGGGTCCCCTGGATAGCGTCCCTTTAAACGGGTAAAGTCGTTGGGATCCTGTGTCCTCACCAGATTGCGGAATCCTCAGTGCTGAGTGGCAGGCCGGTGTCACCAGTTGGCAAGGTGTTCGCCTGTTTGTCTGCAGATTCTTGTGAAAGTCCACTAAAGGTCCGGACGTAGCAAGTGCAGCTTCCAATTGATGGGGGTGATCCTGATTAAAACACCTGGCGCGTTTCGCTGCAGAACCTGCAGCTTTCTCAAAGGTGATCTGGTCAGTGCAAGGGCTTCTGTATTTATACCCTAAAATGGCTACTGATTGGCCACACCTGTTTAATCCATTCAACTCCAACTAGTCAATCTCCTCCACAAAATATATATAAATAATATATAAAATACAATACAAGTTAGACTCTTTCATAGTGTGCAGTTTTTCCATTATTAATATGCTTAGAAAAGACATAAGTTTATTCCATCTATAAATATTACTTCCGGGTCACTATATACCTTAATGATCATGTGATTCCCTTAGCTCCGATTTTTTAATCAATTCCGGGTCACACAGTGCTGTTGCCTAGCAACCCTGATGCATGACCTTACACTCTATATAATCCCCAGGGTAGCCCCTAACAATCTTATCCACTTTGATCCAGTTAAAGGATCAACCTCAAATGTCAATGGTGCCGAGCCTCCTTCACATCGGAGAGCCGATCCCGAAACGGTGGGAACAGCGCGATCATGTCCGTGCCGAGTGTACAAACCTCCGGCACAGGACACATCACTTCCGCTCGCGGAGAAAATCCCTGGTCCGTAACCAGGCAACCGCATCAACAGCTGGTCACCTGACCTACGGACTGTATCGTCTGTACACTTCTCAGCTTAAAGTGCAGAGACCGGGATACGAAATACCCCAAGTCAAATCCTGATGACTAGTTGCGTAACACGTCAGTTCTATTCTCAAAACGTGGTGTTTTCCAGAACTAAAGTTCACACGGGCACCTCCATTTTTCAGTAGCTAACGTTTATAGCAATAGTAATGACAGTGTTAAATAATTTTGTATCCTAATCATTACATAATTACTTTCAATTTAAAATCCACTCCATATGGTAATGATCTCCCACTTATATTCGATTTACACCAAAATATACATAGTTTTTTATGTTTATATTTCTAGATGGTCCAATGTCTTAACCTAATAACATATATCATCTCAATAAGGTCATATTCATACCTAAACAAAATACAATTTTCCTATATCGGAATCCCTAATGTCATCCATATGCGGGTCTAGGGTCTTAATCGACCCAATATTTTGAATAGCATCAGCTCAGAGGAGTAATACACAGCCTATCAGACATTTATCCTTAGAGTCATACAGAATAATATATCTAATGCGAGAGAAGCTCACAGGACCATCTGAAAGTACATTTCAAAATCAAGAAAAGATCCTCTATATTATCATATTCAGTTCTACTGACTCGTTTAATCCATCTGGAAATATGCTGTTCATTCTAAACATCCATAGGGTCTCCTGTTTACATAGTTTTTTTGTATCTGTCACCTCCTCGTAATGTTTTAGGGATATCTTCTACACCTAGGAGTTTTAAACACGCTGGATTCCCTTGGTGACAGTCACTAAAATGTTTGGATACACTGTGGGTCTGAATTCTCTTTAGAATATTTCTGCGGTGCTCCAGGAAGCGAATTTTCAAAGTGTGGGTAGTGCGGCCTATGTATTTTTTCTTGCAACTACACGTTAATAAGTAAATCACATAAGAGGTTTCACAATTGATAAAATGTTTGATTACATAGATTTTCTCAGGGTCATCTAGCTGAATTTTTTGAGTCTTATTCTGAATGAAGTTACAAGTAATACATCTGCTTTTCCCACATTTATAGCAACCCTTCAGTTTTTTCAGCCAGCTGACATCTTCCGCATCTCTGTGATCAGAGAATGCGGTTGGTCTCAGGTGGCTCGGTGCTAGGAGGTTCTTCAGGGATTGGTTCTTCTTGAAGATGAACCGTGGATCTTGTGGCAAAAAGGGGGAGAGGAAGGTATCCTGTTTAAGAATATTAAAATTTCTGGTGACAATATTTTTAATTTCAGAATGACAATTATTAAAGGTAGAAATAAATGCTACCTCTTCTTGATTGAAGTTGATTTTCCTATCTCTTTTACTGGGACCTAAGAGTTGGCTTCTATCCAATTTTCTGACTTCATCTAATGCATTATTAAGGAGTAGTTCGGGATAGCCTCTTGTAACAAAAGAATCATACATTTGTTTAGCTTGTTTTTCGAACGAGCTTTGTTCCGAACAGTTCCTTCGGATCCGTAAGAACTGACTTTTGGGGATGCTTCTTTTCCAGGGCATATGATGTGCACTTTGGAAATGTAAATATGCATCAGTACCAACCTCCTTTAAGAAGTTTGCAGTACAAATTTTTGATTCTATTATCTCCAGGGAGATATCAACAAATTAAATAGATTGTGCATGAAAAGTGTGAGTGAAGGCCAAATTATACATGTTGGAATTTAGATGATCAACAAAAACTTGTGCAGAAGTACTATCCCCATCCCAAATAATAAAAAGGTCATCTATATAACGGCCATAGAGAACCAGGTTCGCGCCAAAGCTGCGCCCCCCACACACACACACGAGTCGGTCCTCGACCTCACCCATGTAGTGGTTGGCATAGCTCGGCGCAATCCTGGTTCCCATGGCCGTCCCCATCACCTGTAAATAAAAAGTGTCCAAAAATAAAAAGTAGTTGTGTTGTAAAATAAATGAGATGGAGTCTGTTATGACAATGCTAAATTCCTTTGTCGTATAAACAACCCTTTATGAAGTCTAAGAACACTGTACGCTGTTTACTTAAGAAGTACCGTAATGGTACGCTATTTGCGTAACGATCGCTCAGCAGTAAGCGAGACGCTCAAGCGTCACGTTCGCTCACGGCCCAGTGATCACAGGACACGTTATTGGTTATGACTAGAGTAATGATTCGCTGTAGCGTAGCGTACGCTCGAGACCACGAGGAGGTCACCAGCGATGCAGACGCTCACAGCACTATACCTTTATGTTTAAACCTTATACAAATGAAATACACAGAATACCTTAATGTGAGTACAGGGTGTAAGTGCAACCTTGTGTAACCTGACTAACTACAAAGCTGCTTGAGCGTCACCGACGCTCAAGTGAACACTTAACACTATAGGAAATACACAGATACTGGTTTAGGTTCCAAAGCCTATTAACTGTATTATATCTAATATATTTGAAAAAGGGGATAACAGTACAAATGATACACTACAATATAACAGAGACTTCCTAACCACAGAACTAAACAATAAATACAAAAAGACAATACTACACTGACCTAAATGCAATACAATACAATACTATCTAATACAATACAATACTAGCCTAGTCTAGGGGAGATATGAGAGAACAGAACAGAGAGAGAGAGAGAGAGAGAGAGAGAGAGATGAGAGAAATTGGCTCACAGAAAGACAATGATTACGGAGAGAAACTTACGCACAAAGGGTATGATCGCCTGCGCCTCGATATCCAGCTCCCGGCTATCAGCAGATAACCGTTGATGAGAGAGTGAGAGCTGGATGTGGTCGGCCTGCCTATTTATGCCCCACACACAATGCAATCTCCTGGTCCTACAATCCCATTGTCCATTGGCCGAAGGAATTCGGCCCTGCATCATAACAAAAGGTCATAGGGTGATTCATACAGGTGGGCTGTGACGATTTCCAACAGCTCAGGTGGGTGGGAAACTGGGTTTCCCGCCGCATACCTGAGTATGTGTAGATAATAGAAATGGACATAAACTTCTTATGTCCATAACTATTCGCACGAGCGATTAATACGCTCCAAACCAACACCGGAATATTACTAATTAAATACTCTTCCGATGGGTACCAAACACTGCTGTATGATTCCTGTCAGACCCTTCGTACAATACAAAGAGGGATTCCTTTAAACAGGGACCTTCTATTTTAACCAGACTTTCAGAATCTATCAAGGTGACCATGATCTACAAACTACATTAATTGTGAACATTTGTAACGAATGAGTCGCACGCTACGACTACATAAACTCTACCGTAAATACGCATACCGCGCCTGCGAGTGCACGCTATCGCGGGTATGCGCCTTCATGGGAGAGCGTACGCATGCGCAGCGCGGACCAGTGTGCGGTGCAAATATGGCAACGTGCATAGAGACATTTTTCTGACTTTGACAGTCCACCCTTTGGCAGTCAATAATAACTGCCACCTTCTAAAATATTTAAGGAGAAAAATGTAAGTCAGGGGTTAATTAATTTCCATGGTTGGGTAGGGGAGAAGAGTGGAGTAGGTGTGAAGAGGGTATGACCTAGTGAGAAAGCAGAAGCATGTGTGTATGAGTCCATGTTTGGAGGGTCATGTATCATCGTGCCGTACGTGTGGTAAATCAAGCTTCGAGGTATTGCGAAGTATACATTTGAATTCCTTCTTATCCTGTGGTACAGGTCTGTGGATGGGCTGTCAAACTCTACCGAGCTCATTTCGGCTGTGGTTGTAACAAAATGGGGATGCACATTTTAGTTGATGATACATGAATGGGGGAGGTATGTGGTTGCTAATATCTGTGCCTGTATTCCCTATCGTCTATGTGTGTCGTTACCTGAGGGTTGTAGAGATGAAGATAAAGAACACTTACGAAAAATGCAATGATATTCTATGTCAGGGAAATGTACATCTGTTGTTGAAGTTGTGTTCGGTATCTGTTGAGAGTCGTCTTCTTTGCGCTGTTTTGCTCCTTAGGCATGAGCAACAAGCTTTGTCAGTGCCATCAGATTTACAAAAATGTTGGGCTAGCGTGAGTTTAAAAATACTAGGGAAACTGGGGATCCATGGCAAAGTTCATCAAGTGTCCATATTTAAAGTTGTCAAATCTTCTTCTTTGGTCAATCCGTTGTCTGTATACATCTCGTCTCGTCAGCTTCCTCGTCCAAGGGGGTCTTTGTATCTGGGAGAAAAGCAGAAAAACAGGTGAAAGAAACGGACCGTATAATCGCATTTTCATCACATTCTGGTTTCTATCATTGGGTCATAAATCAAATCCAGGTTAATTACGGTTTCCTCACTCCTCAAGCTCATCACTTTTGTACTTTGTTTGCACCTCATTAAAGCCTGCCCGCATCTAAATATCAATCCAATCGATATAACGACACCCAAGATACATAGTAGAAACTTTCCAACATCCATTATGACTCCTTGAGCCCAGTCTCCCAAACCGGAGAACCAATTTCGCGGGTTCAACCATGACACCCAACCAGTCAGCTCATTACCTACAGCAGCAAGGGTGAGATTGTGTTTTCGACGAAATTCCCACTTCAATTGGAGAATATCGTCCATCTTTTGGTCTATGACCTCTACCGGGTCCTCGGTGCTATTTGTGATATACGTGCAACACTTTATGCCGTACTGTGTTGCCAATGTAACACAATATCCGCCTGTTACTGCTGTAAGATAATTAAGAACCATCCTATGCTGAACTAGTTCTGTTTTGTAAACTTGAAGTTCTCTTCCAGTGTATCTAAACGTGTCATCATACATTTCAGTGATATTATCTAACAAATTGGCGAGTGCGGAAATGTATCTATAATTCATCACACCTCGAGCGGTGCGAGTGAAATCTAACGCTACCAGAACCTGAATCCCGGTGGATTCATGGATAAGATCAGAGGCCGGATGCTCTAACCTTTCTGACAGTTGTCTTTTAACTCGGTGCTCGTAATGAGTGTGAGTATAAGGAGCTTGGGCACCACGGTGTATGTCCTTCATTTTGTCATGTGTAACAGCCATCACTTCAGGCAATACTTTTCCAATATAACACAATCCTTCAGAGTTTGGGGCAAGCCACTTGTACGCCTTTCTCCCGCATATGAAATATGCATCATCGGGGAGAACATAAGGGACGGAGAAGGACATGACCATGTTACAAACCTTCCAGGTGAAATCTCCTGACCCTAATTCTTCCATCTGCTTAATGCACGTATCAGTTTGTACGATATGTGCACAGTATCCTGGTGATACCTCTCCAACTCTAGTAATCCTATTTCCTAAGGTATATCGATACCGAAAAGATTTTCCTCTACTGGCTATATGGCGTACGAGCTCTGTATCTGCAGGCATTCTATCTGCTCTGTGTGAAAAGGTCATGGTAAGGTTGCTCCACGGCACTTCCCAATTTCCCGGTTTTCTGGGATTGGAGATGTTGAAACATAGGAGGGACCTATCCACATGGTATTGGTGGAGCTTCAAACTAGGAGGGCTGGAGATGTTAAACCTCCTGTCCACCGGTCTCCCACCCTTTAGCTCAAGTACCTCCCCTACCGTTAAAGGAAATGGTACTAGCCCTGATTTGCTGTGACCCTGAGGTACTTGAGAGCATACCCAACAATCTGTTTGGTTTAACACGTTACCCACTAAGGAGTGATGGTCACTCAATGGATGCTGGTCCATATGGTTATTAAAACTGGATTGGCATTATTGTTACCGAGCCTACAGATACAGTTTTCTTTTTGAACTAACAATCCTTCAAAGAAAATGTTTACAGATAACATGGTTGTTAGATCGTGCCCGGTACTCGCCTTTGCTTGGTGATTGGGTTGCTATTGGAAATTTACACCTCCGTCTCAGTCATCAGGACCTTTCTGGATCCTTTCTCGACCTCAATGGTACTCTCACCGAAACAGACTGCTCTGGTCAACATCATGGTTAACGGAAAAATCCATATCACAGTCTCTTGGGGCAAGTCCATCTTACAGGAGGAGAAAAGAAGAAATTTGTAAAGGGGGTATAAGAAAACAGTTTGAGGGGGAGAGAACTTGTTACGATAATAAGTTCTCTCGTCTTGTTGTTCTTCTTGTTCTGCTATCCTCTCAAAGGTGCTGTCTCTCAGTCTTCCAAACGAACATTCTGGTGATGCAATGTTCCTTCCCAACCGACGATCTTTCTGTAAGGAGCAAAAATCTGGCATTACCATTGGTCCAACTGAGGGGTGACATACCATCTTTAAACCATGGAAACATGAGTGGGAAGAGAGAGACAACAAAAAAACAAAAGAGATAGAGAACAATTCATGTGCATATATACATTACATAACTCGACAATAACCACCAATAAGAAAAGAGAAACAAAGCATTTTTAAACATTGTCAACATTAAGAAAACATTGTCAGACTATTAGGCTGTCATGTCTATGTGTCTAATGGTCTCCTTGAGCAGTCCCTCCCCACCAGCACTTGCATTATTCCACTGTCTGTATCTGGCCAGAATACATTGTGGTGGATAGGTCATGCTGGGGTTTGGTAGACTTCTGCAAGGACCAAGCGAATATGCAATGTTCGAATTCTTACCAATAATCGTCAGAGTTGGGGATAGAGAGAGAGAGAAAAAAAAACATTTTTTCACAAATACATTTACAACGTTTAACCTGGTCATTCCTGTGTCTTCAGTGAATGACCTCCCACTTTATTAACCGTTACCTCAGGCTTACCATCAGTCGTATGATCACCTTTCCTGCCTATGTGATTCTTGATTATAATGGTGTGTGTTGTAATTTTGCTCATTTCTTGGTCTAGGGGGTCTAACTTTATGTGGGTTATTACAGTTGTTGGCATAATGCCCTTCTCTTCTACAATGATAACAAATCCTGGGCTTCCTCCATGTGTCAATGACCTGAGGTTTTGGTTGATTTGATGCCTCCTCAAACGCTCGGATGCTCATCATCATCAATCGTTTCCCCTGTACTTCCCTGATTCCTTGGATTTTGTGATTATGGTGTTGTCTTTCTCTTGATCTACAATCTCTGGCAATATGTCCCTTTTTATGACAATGGTAACAGACTACCATATCTGGATTTTTCGCAGGGGTGTGGGGCTTTTGTTGGGGTGGTCTTGTGGTTTGAGCCTGTATATTTGCTGCCATTAACTTATCTCTTTGAGACTCTCTGTATCTGGTGATATTCTGATCCTGATTGATGACGGCCTCTCTTAGTGCGGTCACCGAGATATCTCTCCAGTTTGGGTTGGTGGTCTGTACCCTTGTTTTTAATTCATCTTTTAAACCATTCATCAATACCTTAACCGCTATTCCTTTATGTTGTGCATTTGTCTTGATGTCTGCGATCCCAGTGTTTCTAGCCATTACTTGCAGTGCTCGATTGAAATAATTAGAAACATTTTCCCTTTCGTTTTGCCTTATGGAGAAAATGTCATTCCACTTGACAGCAGCTGGGAAATATATTCCTAACTGTCGGTTAATCTGCCTAATACATTCCTGATTGTGTTCCTCCATACAAGGTACCTCCGTGTTTAATTTACAATCAGCAATGAATTTTTCAGGGTCAACCCTGGAGGGCAAACATGCCCTCAGCACTGTCCGCCATTCTTTGTTGGTGGGTTCTGTGGCGTTTCCTAGTTCTTTAATAAACCTTTGACATTTGGCTAGATTTTTCCTAGGATCAGGAAATTCAGACATAATTGATCTCAATTCGGTCCGGGACCAGAGACAGCGCATTGCACTGTCCTTGACGGGAATGATTCCCTGATCGTCAGTCTTCCCATTGGGGACTGAGATCACCCTGGCCAGATCGAGCTCAGTTACATCATCTGGTGTTGGTCTTACATTTTGGGGTACATCTGTTTGTGCGTGATATGAAACATTGTACGTACCTGTGGACACGACCTCACCTGACCCTCCGTTAGGGGGTTCGATTATTGCCTTTACCAATTTGGTCGCGTCCACCTGGGTGTCTTGTAGGATGGCTTTCGGAAGAGGTGCTGACATTGTTCTGGCCTCACTTTCATGAGTGTATTCCTGGGGGAAGTTTGACATGGGATGCAACTTGCATAGGTTAATAGTTGTACATTCAACAGTATTACAATAATCATTGTTACATTTATTACACTTGTTCTTATACTTTATACTACAGTTGCTAAGAGCGTTTTTATTGTTCAACCTTGTGCTTTTCTCTCCGCAATCAACTCCTCCCCCGATGCCATTATCTCTCCTCTCAGAAAAGTCAATTGAATCTCTTTGTAATTCACCTTCCTGTTGCCCTAACTGCAAATAATCATAATGTTTACTTTGTCTCTTTGTTGGGTCAATGAGACATATCCTCCTCCTTAAATTTTGTAACACTTCTGGACTGAAGCTACCTATTCTTGGGAATTTGTCCCTGTCTTGTACAGTCATTCTCTCCCATTCATCACATAAAACTTCAGCGTGATTTCCATATTTTTCACACATGATGTATCGTGCCGACCCGACTGGCCGGTTCCCTGAATCAACCCGAACCGAGGTTGATCGCCCCCTACCTGAACAAATGGCCCCCATAATCTGCAGGTGTTGCTTATTCCTCCTTGGATCTTTATCTCAAGGTTTTCAGCGAACCCTTACAAACAAACCAAGATGTCCTGGGCAGGCCGGCGGTGGTGGTTTACCAAGTACCCCACTTACTTCTCGCCCACGTTGGCCAGTACTGCAATAACTGTAACCAGAGCTGCGGTACCCAACCCAGGGCCCCTGTGAACCTTTATTTACTGGGGCGTGCTGGACCTACCAGTCCCCAGCAAGTATCGGTTGTTGGATAGTTCCCGAGTGACCAGCGAACTTCCCTTTAAAAATAAAAAATGACACAAATCACGTCAGAGTGTACAAATAGCGTTTGTGACCACTTTACTCTAATGGTATTAGGTCAGATTACTAACTACTGCACACAATTACGTGCGGTCCAATCGTTCAGTACACAAGCACTACTTGTCATGTACTGAAAGATCAATGGAATCGATGTTTCCGGCCGCGATTCCTTCAGCAAGAGCTTATGGCCTATATGGGTTCTGCACCAACACCCCAGGCGTTGTGCCACTGGACTTTTATAGCGGACCTCTTTGTCTATTTTGTGACCTCCTGGTCTTGTTCCTTATGACCTCCTGGTCTTGTTTACCTTATGACCTCCTGGTCTTGTTACCTTATGGTCCGCTATACTCTAATGCTCAAATATTATTTAACCAGGGATGCCTCCCTAGCCACCGTATATGTCACTTACACGTATGTCCCTTGACGAGTACCCGGCTTTCCTTTTGGTTCCACCTTAAAGTTGTATAAACTTATGTATACAAAACCACACTCACTCAACACATGTACACTTTGTTTCTATATCTATTTCTGCGCAGAAATTTTTCTTCAGGCCAGCAGTGTTACCAATTAGGAGCAGGATCTGTTAAACTAAATTTCAGATTTTTTTCCAAAAATAGATTTGCGTTATTTACCGCTTCGCGTTATCTACCGCTGTGCGTTACTTATCGCCTTTGCGCTAATTATCGCTTTGCGCTAATTCAACTTTTCGTGACTTGAGCTACGTGGGCGTAACCGGACGCTACGTTGCGTAATGTACGCTGCGTGCGTCTGCCTTTTGGATTGCGTACGCTAGTCTTTGTTATAGACACGTGTACGCAATGTAAAGATCCACCGTAACACAATTTCTATTTTTATCAATGTAAATGATCCCTGATCATCTACCGCAATCCACACTGACTGCCTTGTCTCCTAGACAAATCGTGTGTTGTTCTACTTTAACTATTACCTTTACTATGAAATAACAGCAAATCTCTTTTAGCACTTTCTATCAACTATAAAATTTGGCAAACAGGAATAGTGATATACGAAAATGAAACAGAAAATGCAGATATATGTATGCGTGCGTGTATACGCAAGACAGAAGAGAAATAAAACAGTTTTAAAAGACACAAGCGTTTTGTTCTTACTTCCGGTTCCCGGATTCCTTCAGCACTCTTTATCTAAGCGAAGCAGACGCTTATCCCGTCAGCACTGGGAGACAACCTCCCACCCTTTGCTGGGGGGATAATGTCTGCTGATCTACCTAGTGCAGATGTGAGAAGGATAGGACGAGTCCCCAATTGACAATGCTAAATTCCTTTGTCGTATAAACAACCCTTTATGAAGTCTAAGAACACTGTACGCTGTTTACTTAAGAAGTACCGTAATGGTACGCTATTTGCGTAACGATCGCTCAGCAGTAAGCGAGACGCTCAAGCGTCACGTTCGCTCACGGCCCAGTGATCACAGGACACGTTATTGGTTATGACTAGAGTAATGATTCGCTGTAGCGTAGCGTACGCTCGAGACCACGAGGAGGTCACCAGCGATGCAGACGCTCACAGCACTATACCTTTATGTTTAAACCTTATACAAATGAAATACACAGAATACCTTAATGTGAGTACAGGGTGTAAGTGCAACCTTGTGTAACCTGACTAACTACAAAGCTGCTTGAGCGTCACCGACGCTCAAGTGAACACTTAACACTATAGGAAATACACAGATACTGGTTTAGGTTCCAAAGCCTATTAACTGTATTATATCTAATATATTTGAAAAAGGGGATAACAGTACAAATGATACACTACAATATAACAGAGACTTCCTAACCACAGAACTAAACAATAAATACAAAAAGACAATACTACACTGACCTAAATACAATACAATACAATACTATCTAATACAATACAATACTAGCCTAGTCTAGGGGAGATATGAGAGAACAGAACAGAGAGAGAGAGAGAGAGAGAGAGAGAGAGATGAGAGAAATTGGCTCACAGAAAGACAATGATTACGGAGAGAAACTTACGCACAAAGGGTATGATCGCCTGCGCCTCGATATCCAGCTCCCGGCTATCAGCAGATAACCGTTGATGAGAGAGTGAGAGCTGGATGTGGTCGGCCTGCCTATTTATGCCCCACACACAATGCAATCTCCTGGTCCTACAATCCCATTGTCCATTGGCCGAAGGAATTCGGCCCTGCATCATAACAAAAGGTCATAGGGTGATTCATACAGGTGGGCTGTGACGATTTCCAACAGCTCAGGTGGGTGGGAAACTGGGTTTCCCGCCGCATACCTGAGTATGTGTAGATAATAGAAATGGACATAAACTTCTTATGTCCATAACTATTCGCACGAGCGATTAATACGCTCCAAACCAACACCGGAATATTACTAATTAAATACTCTTCCGATGGGTACCAAACACTGCTGTATGATTCCTGTCAGACCCTTCGTACAATACAAAGAGGGATTCCTTTAAACAGGGACCTTCTATTTTAACCAGACTTTCAGAATCTATCAAGGTGACCATGATCTACAAACTACATTAATTGTGAACATTTGTAACGAATGAGTCGCACGCTACGACTACATAAACTCTACCGTAAATACGCATACCGCGCCTGCGAGTGCACGCTATCGCGGGTATGCGCCTTCACGGGAGAGCGTACGCATGCGCAGCGCGGACCAGTGTGCGGTGCAAATATGGCAACGTGCATAGAGACATTTTTCTGACTTTGACAGTTATAAACATTTGATGTTTCTCAGTAAGATCTCCATCACTAGATAATCTATTAGCTATAGTGAGAACACCTAAATCGTGCTGAATATTCAAGTGCAGACTTTGGACATCAAGTGTAAGGAACGCATATGTCTCCCTCCACTTGATGTCCTTAAGTAGATTTAGAAAATGTGTTGTGTCCTTAATGTGCGACCTAAGTGTCGATACCCGTGGTTGCAAAAATGAATCGACATAAAAAGAAAGGTTGGACGTGAGGGAATCTATACCCGAAATAATGGGACGCCCAGGAGGTGAAGTGAGGGATTTGTGTATTTTAGGAAGGTGATAGTAAATGGGGACTGTGGGATGTGTACAAAAAAGAAACTGATATTCCTGTGGGAAAAGCAGATGTATTACTTGTAACTTCATTCAGAATAAGACTCAAAAAATTCAGCTAGATAACCCTAAGAAAATCTATGAAATCAAACATTTTATCAATTGTGAAACCTCTTATGTGATTTACTTATTAACATGTAGTTGCAAGAAAAAATACATAGGCCGCACTACCCGCACTTTGAAAATTTGCTTCCTGGAGCACCGCAGAAATATTCTAAAGAGAATTCAGACCCACAGTGTATCCAAACATTTTAGTGACTGTCACCAAGGGAATCCAGCGTGTTTAAAACTCCTAGGTGTAGAAGATATCCCTAAAACATTACGAGGAGGTGACAGATACAAAAAAACTATGTAAACAAGAGACCCTATGGATGTTTAGAATGAACAGCATATTTCCAGATGGATTAACCGAGTCAGTAGAACTGAATATGATAATATAGAGGATCTTTTCTTGATTTTGAAATGTACTTTCAGATGGTCCTGTGAGCTTCTCTCGCATTAGATATATTATTCTGTATGACTCTAAGGATAAATGTCTGATAGGCTGTGTATTACTCCTCTGAGCTGATGCTATTCAAAATATTGGGTCGATTAAGACCCTAGACCCGCATATGGATGACATTAGGGATTCCGATATAGGAAAATTGGATTTTGTTTAGGTATGAATATGACCTTATTGAGATGATATATGTTATTAGGTTAAGGCATTGGACCATCTAGAAATATAAACATAAAAAAAACTATGTATATTTTGGTGTAAATCGAATATAAGTGGGAGATCATTACCATATGGAGTGGATTTTAAATTGAAAGTAATTATGTAATGATTAGGATACAAAATTATTTAACACTGTCATTACTATTGCTATAAACGTTAGCCACTGAAAAATGGAGGTGCCCGTGTGAACTTTAGTTCTGGAAAACACCACGTTTTGAGAATAGAACTGACGTGTTATGCAACTAGTCATCAGGATTTGACTTGGGGTATTTCGTATCCCGGTCTCTGCACTTTAAGCTGAGAAGTGTACAGACGATGCAGTCCGTAGGTCAGGTGACCAGCTGTTGATGCGGTTGCCTGGTTACGGACCAGGGATTTTCTCCGCGAGCGGAAGTGATGTGTCCTGTGCCGGAGGTTTGTACACTCGGCACGGACATGATCGCGCTGTTCCCACTGTTTCGGGATCGGCTCTCCGATGTGAAGGAGGCTCGGCACCATTTACATTTGAGGTTGATCCTTTAACTGGATCAAAGTGGATAAGATTGTTTGGGGCTACCCTGGGGATTATATAGAGTGTAAGGTCATGCATCAGGGTTGCTAGGCAACAGCACTGTGTGACCCGGAATTGATTAAAAAATCGGAGCTAAGGGAATCACATGATCATTAAGGTATATAGTGACCCGGAAGTAATATTTATAGATGGAATAAACTTATGTCTTTTCTAAGCATATTAATAATGGAAAAACTGCACACTATGAAAGAGTCTAACTTGTATTGTATTTTATATATTATTTATATATATTTTGTGGAGGAGATTGACTAGTTGGAGTTGAATGGATTAAACAGGTGTGGCCAATCAGTAGCCATTTTAGGGTATAAATACAGAAGCCCTTGCACTGACCAGATCACCTTTGAGAAAGCTGCAGGTTCTTCAGGATCACCCCCATCAATTGGAAGCTGCACTTGCTACGTCCGGACCTTTAGTGGACTTTCACAAGAATCTGCAGACAAACAGGCGAACACCTTGCCAACTGGTGACACCGGCCTGCCACTCAGCACTGAGGATTCCGCAATCTGGTGAGGACACAGGATCCCAACGACTTTACCCGTTTAAAGGGACGCTATCCAGGGGACCCCTTCCTCCAGCGGTAACCAATGTGGTAATATTGCTATCAGGACTGTGCTATCAGCCCAGATTTTACCTTATTCCATCATTCTTACTTACAGTCCACAAAAAATAAGGAACGGACATTATGATTGGGGCAGCTTCATGGTGATTCTGTTTGCTTTTTAATTCTAAATTTTTCTCTTAATTGATACATTGTATGCATTTTTATTAAATAACTGTTCTTTTTCACCTTTAATCCATTCATCTCCACGTGTCTTAATCTCCACCACAATCAATGGATTTTATATGATGATTATTATACCATTAATTGTATAGCGCTGCTACTTTGTTTGTTGTAAACAGGATGCATGGCCTGTTCTGTCCTGAATGCTTTGCACCAATCATTGAAAGTGGCTGTACTGGTTTGCTGTAGGGGGTTGCAAGCAGCTGATAATTTATGACTGAATTTCTTTTCCAAGCTTATTTTTAGCTGTGCCTGCAAAATCTGGTAATGGGAGTCTGGTGTCCCGGTTAATTAGCTCATTAAGACCAATGAAGCAAAGTTTAAACCTTTTAGAAATGTTGTTCTATTTAAATAGAGAAATTTTGTGGCACTATGTGTCCCAGCAATCCCTGAGTTCTAGTTTAAGAGCCTGAAGGGAGAAGTTGTTTATTTGCACTACCAGCAGAGGCGGATTGGCCATAGGGTCTACAGGGAAGATTCCCGGTGGGCCGGCGCACCCGTGGGGCCTGTTTTGTTTGAGAACATGTGGTCCTTTTTATAGACAATGAATAAGATGCAAAATAATTTGCATATATGAAAATTACTTTGCCACTTAGCCTGTGATCTAGTGTATGCTCTGTCTGCCTGCTTGGCTGACATATAAGACTGAGTGAATAGTGATTGGGATACGGTTGGTGTAATAAGCAAGAAAATATATCTTTCTAAAGAATGATATAGTTTCCTATATTCTGAAGGTCTATCATATAATGTGCTCATAATATTTAATTTTATTTTCTTTTAACTTCCCCCTTGATGCTGGACATGCCCACTATCTGGAAAGTCTTGGGGGGAGGGTGCTGCTGCTATGGCCCATGGCTATACCTTACACCTCTGGTGCTGCCCATGTGGGGCCACTAGTACAAATTTTTCCAGGGCCGCTTTTTGTTCCCAATCTGCCCCTGACTACCAGTGTGAGGCATTTGTGATCACTACGTACATGCTACTTTTCAGTGCTTTGCTAAAAGCTTAATCTGTGTTAAAAAGAAAAAAGGAATTTTTATTTTCCCTATCACTTACAGTTTTCAAAGGTAACAGGGTGAATAAAGATTTTCAGATATACAGCATATTCTGAAGTGTCTCTTCAAATGGGTAACAAAAAGAGAATTCATGCTAAAAACAAAAGGGGTGACAGCTCTAACCCCTCAGGTCAGGAACTTAAGTGACCCTATTAAAGTCCCACAGGGGCTGGAGAGTGAAGTGGAGAGCTTATTGGGGAGTAATCCAGATCTTGGAAAAGATTTTAGCATGGAACCTTTTTTTGGTGTCACACAATAAATGACCTTGAAAACAATGTCCAAGTAAAGGACCAGGAGCTAGAAGAGCTTAAGGAAAAATGTGATTTCCTTCAAGAGCAGGTCAACACCTTAACGCAAAAGCTGGAGGAGAAGGAATCTCTTTTGTCTGACTCTCTGACCAAATTGGGAAGGAGTAGAGAAGAGATTGCCAAGCTCTCAGGCCAGGTGTCAGAGTTGCAGAAAACCTTGGCAAAGGCTAAACCCAGATCTGAAAAATTTTGTAGTACATAGCCAAGGACAATTAGAGGAAATCTCCTGTGACCAGATAAGATATGGGAGTTTGGTGCTGGCCAATAAGGCTCTGACATTATCAGCCGAAGTGGAGATGCCATCTTCGGGAGAAATTATGCCAACAGTGGTGCAGGCTGCGGAAGAATGGTACCATACTGTATTGGAACCCGGCTATACTGGATTCCCTGTTCCAGACAGAAGTAACAGGGAAGTTGAGCCAGTGCCTAAGGCCCAGAAGGCTCCCTGCTATGCCACTAGTAATGCCATCTGCCTGGAAAGTGGAAATGAGGGCCCTTCCTCAGAGGTATAGCATTTACAGGCACTAATGTCCATTCAGTTGGTATTGCTGTTCCAGAGCATGGATGAAGCTGCAGCCATTATTGCGCAGCGCACAGAAAATCCACGGGAATTTTTCAAGCAGCAAGAGAGCCACATCAGATGGCAGTGTTTTGTTGTTAACCCCTAGGACGGCAGTGAGAAGTTCCTCCGAAGCAGCACCACCTCATTCTCTGGAAAAAGAATGTCATAGTAGCTTGGGTGAAGAGTGGAACAAAGCCCTGAGTTCAGTAGAACCTGTTCAAGATGGAGCGTGGCAGCCACAGGGGCTCACAGAAGATGTGTTTATGGAGACACGAGATGAGGATGTGGGATGCCCGGCTGCTTCTCAGTTGACAGGGAGTGAGGAGGAAGCGGTTATGGAGCTGGGAGAGGTTTACTTGATGTCAAGTGATCATCAACCTCCAAAACAAGAATCCTCTAATCTGCTGGATCTGTGGCAGAATGATGAACCCCAGTAATCTACCTTGACTGATGGCAATTTGATGACTACTCAAGTGCCCATCCTAGAGCAGGAAGTCTAATCTGAGCTGGCGATTGCTTCTGTTGAGATCTTGGAAACCCAGGATCTAGACATCCAGTGCACATGTGAGACTTTCTCTGACGAATCACAGACAAAGACTGTACCTTTGGAGGTGTCTTGCCCACATGAGCTAGTCATGGCTAAGCTAGTGACAATACAGGAGTCTACTTCTGAAGTCATCCTGCTTTTAAAGGGGATCCCCATGTGTATGAGGAGGATAAGGTGCAAGATTTCGATCTTGGGGTTGTTGCACCCCGGCATGATCCACCACGAGAGGCTCAAGATCCAATTGCTGAACTGGGACAGTTCATAAAGGACACACTCAGTAAGGAGCAAGAACCTGTCTCAGAGGAATCGGTGCAGAGTCCCATTTCTGAGGTTGCTCTACCCAGGGAGAGTTCTCTATATGAGACATGAGAGCTGGAAAACTTGAGGGGAGAGTTCCAAAAGCTGGCCCTAAGTAGCAAAAAGAAACAGTGATGGAGATTTCTAAACTATGGAGTCGAATAAAAGACCTGGACAAGAGACTCAAAATGGGTTATGTGCCAGTCATAGAACGGCAGGAGTCGGTGACTAGGGTCAAAGATGGGACATCGGAGGACGAAGCAGTCACGTTAATGAAGGAAATGTTACCAAAGCTGGAAAGACTGAAGGAAGCACTACAAGTTCAACAAATGAAAGGACTTTCTGAGACTCGGGACCAGTGCCTCACTCTGAGGGAAAGGGTGGGGGCAAAGTTGGACCATGACCTCAGAACAATTAAAGTTGGGGCAGAGATTAGGTGTTACTGGTGCCAAGAGCTGGGCCATAAAAGGTGGAATTGTCCATATAGGCCAAGGCCAGTGAGGGCCGGGGTGACTACTAGGCCCAGAGTGAACTTAAAAACCTTCCCCAGTCCAGAGTTGGTAAATGTCCGATGTCACAAACACCCAGAAAAGAATGAAGCGACTTCCTCAGTAGCCAGTAAATCCGAGCCTGATAAGGGAAACATCCCTAAAGGTGGAAAGGTGAAGAGAAGGGGAAGTTTAGCGGGCAACAGGAAGTTGTCCATTAAAACGACCACTTTGGCCACTATGCCAAAGTGGAGGGAAAGGGAAGGTGGCACAGTGGAGTTGGTGCCACCAACCTTTAATCGAAATAGATTTCAAGGCCAGTTAAAAGGGCCTTGGACGTGTACTTGGGAGAGGAACTTGGGACCCAGGTGTATGGGCCAAAGTTATGACCCAAAGATTTGTCAGCCCAAAGTAATTTGCAAATGTGAAACCCTGCCAATGTTACATGCCGCTTTTCTGAGCCAGGAAAAGCTGAGGGAAAGGGTATGTGGCAGGAGATGTACTTTGCCACGTGTAAGCTACACACAGGGTCCTGGGGGTGGATGTGAAGTGTGGATGGACCGGGATCCCATCCATTTGGCCCAGACCAGGTCTTATAGGCTTCTAAGCCCAAGAAGCTGCTTCATCAGCCAGCACCTGGGTGCTGGGTTTAAAGCAGAGACTCTCCCTTGAGTCAGGGCTCCTGAAGGCAGTTAGTTGTCCAGGCCTGCTAGGGACAGTGGGATCCAGAGGGCTGGGCACTAGTGTCAGGATCCCGGGACTTGGAGGGTTCCTTATTAAGTAAGTGGGAGTGAGGAAGGGCCTAACCTCCCTGGTAGTTTATACTAAAGACAGTGATCTTTGTTTTATGTATATCTTTGTTTTTGAGCTACCTGAATAAAAGGTATTTGTTGTTTTTGCACAAGCGTGGAGTCGGTTGTTGGTGGATTTTTGTAGCAGAGCACATTCTAGCAAGTCTCCTGTTACAATATATATATATATATATATATATGTGTTTAAATTACTACTAATACCAGGGGTGGAGTGGGATGGAAAACCAGCCCTGAAAAATCAGCCTGGGGAATTTATGGAAGCAGCCCTAATGGGGACAAGGTCTGTTGTGGGCGTGCGGTTTCTTGAGGGGACGGGATTCCTTCTCTTAGGGACTGTTTCTGAGTTGTGCTCAGTTGCAGCCTTCCTTGCATCTTTTGCTGTTGTTACATCTGTGATTTTATGCTAATGATGCTACAATGCAGTTCCCTAGTGTACATCCCTGCATCCAAATGTGCAAGGACTGAGACACTCACTTTCAGTGCCTACAGACACTGCAATCTTGCTTTGTGCATCTTTAGATGCCACTGTTGGTCACACCATTGAAATTTTCACCAGCCCTATACTAGGTACACATCGTCCGTTTGAGTATGACCTTCAATGTGAGCAATTTAAAATCTCTATATGCAACTACTTTCAGCAACACACCCATACTACGTTACATTGGTGTCTGATTAACTAAGCCACTGTAACAGGAATGCTCAACACATTTCTAATACACTTCTTGGTTGACTCTGAACTGCAACACAGGCGTAAGCGCAGATGAAAAAGATTGCACAAGAAAAATATAAGACACATTGACCCCCACAGGAACAAAACACCCACATTGCCCTCTCACAGAAAACATTAAAACATATTGGCGCCCACAGGACAAAAAAATAAAAATAAATGTATAATACAGCTTTTGGTATTACAGTTAATTTCACATTTCCACTGCTGTTTGAGAAGCCCAATGACACCAAAAGGGTTAATAATTCTTGGCTGTAACATCTATATATTCACTCATTGCACTTTCTTTCAAAGTCAAGCAGGGGCAGATTGTGAACTAATAGTGCCCTGAAAAAAATTGGAGAAGTGACCTCATATGGCCAGCACCAGAGGTATATCTTATAACCTTGGTGGCAGCACCACCAGAGCTGGATTAAAGCTATAGGGGGCCCATGGTACTTAAGACAGGGGGGCCCTATGGTAATATATACGCACGCACGCACACACACACATGGGATGCTGTCAAGATCCCTCTGGATGGAATGCCGGCAGTCGGAATACGACACCGGAATCCTGACCGGCACAATCCCGACATATTCTCCCTCTGTGTTATGCACACCAGTGCCAGCAGGAATGTACTGGTGTCTGAACGGTGAGGGATGCAAAACAAATGAACTCACAGACAGACTGGGGAATATGACATTACATACACAGAAGGTGATAGGGTAACAAAATAAACACAAAGTGAACAGAGAAGCCCAAAGGCTAAGAAACTGGGTGTCTCCCTAATATTAGGAATGCTCAGATGGAAAGAAGCAAGAGGTAGTGATTTAATACGTAGAGAACCCGAAATGCTGTTGCTAAGGGCAACAGCAAAACCCTAAAGGGTTACCAACGGGTGTGGCAGTAAACTCCTTGGTCAGAGATGGAATAATAGACACAAGGAGAGTCTCCACAATCCTAGTCCTCACTTGCAGTGCACTGGTTCAGCTTACTGCCACTAAACTGACACCTGAACACCTTGCACAGTGAGAAAGGATTTTGGCAGGCAAGTCTGAGAATACAGCCGCAAACTTGCTAGGTTCACAGAGTAGCAAAAGAACCCCAGCAGGTTAAACGACTGACTCCAGTCTTACTGCTAGGTCTGGATTGGCAGAGTGTAATACCAAATCCCAAGGCCTATTTGCAGTAAGCAACAACCAAATACAAAATTTTACACAGTACTAGCTAGCTTTCAGGAACTGACTAACCAACAAAGATTCAGCAGCATCTGCCTAACCTGAGAAGAGGGTTTATATAGCAGGTGCTGTCCACGCCCCACTCAGACCTCACAGACTGTGAGCACAAAAACCAGCACCGGATCCCCTGCCGTGCACAGAGCCTATAACCACTGCACAGCAAAAGACCCGAACCGGAGTATCAGCTACGCTCAGGTTACTCCGCTAGCACTTGTCTCCCGGTTGCCATGACGACGTGGCAGCACAGAGCAGAAGTTTTATATAGAACATGTATATGTTACATAAATACTATGCTGAAAATCAAACTGTCCTAAATAAAATTATCAAAATTCTGTAATGAAGGATTCCACAACAATCCCCCTCCACCCACCGACACACACACACACTCCCCCACTCACCTATAGCATCACAGTTACAAATTACCTTACACCTTGGACTGGGAGGAGCATTTGGGCCTCCTAACGCTCCTCATGAACTAGGGATGCGGCGGATACAGGAGGAGAGAAAGCTCAGTGTGAGCACAGCGCCACATCTTCACATCATGTTCAGGTGGGTTTCCATGATTACTTAGTAGGCAGGAGGAGGCGGAGCGCAGCACCAGTGGCTGTGTTTGTATGTGCTGTCAGTGGGGACTCGGAGTGCCATGCCGCAGATCGGTAATTGAGATCCAATCTGTGGCTGGTGGCACTGGAAGGGGGCCCTTTCAGACAGGGTGGCCCGGGGTACTTACCCCCGGAGCACCCACCTTAATCCGGCTCTGAGCACCCCCCCTCTATAACATTAAAATGAGGAGAGTTGCTGTCCAAGTCATTGGATGTGCCCTGGAGCGTGGAGGAGGTGGTTGTGGCCTTTGGAGAGGGTGTGGCTATGCCCATCTGGGTCTACCTTGCTTTGATGCAGAGGGGTCTTGGTCACAGTATTACTCCTGGGCCACTAGACAGGTTTGTGTTTACCCCCACTATGTTACTGTCACTGTGCATACACATAGGCTTACTATACTATCGCTTTAAACTGGGACACTAATAAATTACACAGGTTCTGTGGCTGAGAAAAACCAGGTGAAATACAGGTTTGAATTCAACCAGCCACAGAACGTGTGTAATTCATTAGTGTCCCGGTTTAAATGGATAAGAACGGTATTCCGGCACAGGTGATGGCAATCATAAATTAAGAGAAAAGTCCAGAAGCAGAGCATTCTGTCCCTCCCGAAGAGGGTCATGTTGGGAAGTATGCATGCAGACAGGGGAAATGGTCCATATATTCCTGACAAAGCCATTTTATGGGCTGGGCTGTTAATGATGATGATCAACAACACTTGCATTCTGCTTTGTGATTGGCTAATGGCGAGTGCACCACTGGCACATGAGAGTCATATGTGTCACAGAAGTTTTTTTAAGTTGTATTGATACCTAATAGAGAGTGCTTCTTTTGCAAGCAACAACAACATTGTCACTGACCTAGGTTGGGGGTGTTGTGAACTCGGGGGTTCTCCCGATGGTAGAGGAGAGGAACCACAGTTGGGTCGGAACAGGGATGGCTTGATATAGGTCTTCCTCATACAGGACTCTAACAGAGAAGCTTGGTGAAAATATTAAAGGACTTTATTGCAGGAAGAGAGCAACACAATGTCACATAACAGAGAAGGAGCGTATGGAGAAATGTCCAGGAAGTACTTGTGAGTGATGGTAAAAGATACTGGTGACTGAAGAACTTGAGAGCGGTGGTTAAAAGACACTGATGATTTGAAGAACTTGAGAGCGGTGGTTAAAGACACTGATGATTTGAAAAACTTGAGAGCGGTGGTTAAAGACACTGATGATTTGAAGAACTTGAGAGCGGTGGTTAAAGACACTGATTTGAAGAACTTGAGAGCGGTGGTTAAAGACACTGATGATTTGAAGAACTTGAGAGCGGTGGTTAAAGACACTGATGATTTGAAGAACTTGAGAGCGGTGGTTAAAGATACTGATGATTTGAAGAACTTGAGAGCAGTGGTTAAAGACACTGATGATTTGAAGAACTTGAGAGCGAGGGTTAAAGACACTGAGGACTTGTATAACTTGAGAGCGAGGGTTAAAGACACTGAGGACTTGTATAACTTGAGAGCGAGGGTTAAAGACACTGAGGACTTGTATAACTTGAGGGCGAGGGTTAAAGACACTGAGGACTTGTATAACTTGAGAGCAAGGGTTAAAGACACTGAGGACTTGTATAACTTGAGAGCGAGGGTTAACCTGCAGCCCACGCTGACTCCAAGAAGCACTGGTTACTGGAGCGCAGTGGAACCCAGCAGCGGCTGGGAACGCTGGTAGCTGTGCAACAACTGACACCTGGAAATGCCGGAGACACTGGGGTATGCTGCAAAGAGATCCGCCGAGGACAGAAGCACTGGCATCCACTTCAGAGGAAAAGACGATTCTCAGGCGCCGAGGCGCTGCCCGGCGTCTGCCTTTGAATCTCCCGCCTCCGCTGCATTGGTGGAACAGTCTGATGATGTCAGCTGCTCTTCGCCCACGTGATGCCGGGTGTCATGGCGGCGCCCCTGCCCCAGGGAACCGCGGGGAGTTGCACCAGCCAGGCGCCAGAGCCCGTGGACCACCGAAGGTGGAGGCCGCAACACAGACCAGCAGACATACAGGGGTAAGCGCGGTGAACGCCGCCTATGGCGTGTGACAGTACCCCCTCCTCCAGGAGTGGCCCCCGGACACTTTCCAGGTTTTGTCGGATGTCTGGAATGGAAAATCCGCACCAGTCGGGGAGCCATAACTTCAGTAGCCTTGACCCAGCTCCTCTCCTCGGGGCCAAAACCAAGTCCGTTCCAGCTTCAGACTCTGCAGAGGTTGGCCTCGGGGACTTTAAATGGAACCGGTTTAAAATAAGGGGGCGAAGGAGAGAGACATGAAAGGAGTTTGGTATCCAGAGGTGGGACGGCAATCCCAATTTGCAGACAACCGGGTTCAGGACTTGTAACACAGGGTAAGGACCAATAAACTTTGGGGCGAACTTCATAGTAGGCACCCTTAACCGGAGGTTGCGGGTGGAAAGCCATACCCTGTCACCAACCTTGTATTGGGGAGCTGCTCGTCGCTTTCTATCCGCAAAGAACTTATAGCGACCGGAAACTCTCTTGAGATTAGCATGAACTCGACTCCAAATTTGACTGAAGTGCCGAAGAGTAGAAGCTGCAGCAGGAACCTCCTCCGGAGGACAAATGGGTAATTCAGGAACTTGAGGATGGAACCCATAATTAATGAAAAATGGGGACTCACCAGTCGAAGAGTGGTACAGATGATTATGGGCAAACTCGGCCCATGGCAATAGTTCCACCCAATTATCTTGCGAAGGAGAAAGATAAACACGTAGAAAAGTCTCTAAATCTTGATTGACGCGTTCAGTTTGCCCATTGGTTTGTGGATGGTAAGCGGATGAAAACTTGAATTTTATTTGTAAGGCCGTACAGAGAGCTCTCCAGAATCTTGCAGTGAATTGTACCCCCCGGTCAGAGACGATTTCCTGAGGTAAACCGTGCAGGCGGAAATGTTCTCGGATGAATAACGAAGCCAACTTGGGAGCTGAGGGTAACCTAGTCAAAGGTACAAAATGTGTCATCTTAGAGAAACGGTCGATAATTACCCAGACAGTATTGTGACCCTTGGAGAGGGGCAATTCGGTGACAAAGTCAATAGAGATATGGGTATATGGGTCCAAGGCCTCTGAGGAATGGACAGTGGATGCAATAACCCCGCAGGAGGCAAACGAGGAATTTTGTGCTGAGCACACTGAGGACATGAGTTGACATAATCTTGAATATCCTTCTTCACAGTGTCCCACCAGTAAGACCTTCGTAGAAACTCCCACATCTTTTGAACTCCCGGATGACCGGAAAACTTGGAAACATGAGCCCACTGCAACAACCTTGGTCGAAATTTAGCTGGCACAGACATTCTCCCAGGAGGAGGACCCAAAGCGGTGGGAGCTGCTGACATAGAAACTGGACTGAGAATCAAAGCCTTCTCAATGGAATTCTCCTCATCCGAAGCTGTTAAGGAACGGGATAATGCATCAGCTTTGGTGTTAAAAGTCCCAGTCCGGAACTTAATAACAAACGAAAACCGGGTAAAGAAAAGCGCCCATCTAGCTTGACGGGTATTCAAGCACTGGGCCGTCTTGAGGTACAGCAAATTCTTATGATCAGTGAAAATTGTTATTAGGTGTTTAGCACCTTCCAAAAGGTATCTCCATTCCTCCAAGGCAGATTTTATTGCCAAAAGCTCTTTGTCTCCAATGGTGTAATTCTGTTCCGCAGGAGAGAATTTGTGAGAATTTTAAACCACATGGATGTAACTTGCCATCTGGAGCGTACTGCGAAAGAACGGCACCTATGACTACCGAGGAAGCATCAACCACCAAGAAGAATGGTTTTGAAAAATTTGGTTGTTGAAGGACTGGAGAAGACATAAAGGCTGCCTTTAACTGAGCGAACGCTGCTACAGCTTCAGAGGACCAATGACTTGGGTCAGAACCCTTCTTGGTTAGGGCAGTAATAGGTGCCATGATGGTAGAGAATCCCTTTATGAATTTCCGGTAGTAATTTGCAATGCCCAGAAATCGTTGTACCGATTTCAAGGAAAGAGGCTGAGTCCAGTCCCGGATGGCAGCGAGTTTCTCTGGATCCATACGAAGCTCCGTGTCCGAAATGATGTAACCAAGAAATGGAACAGAAGGAACCTCAAAAGTACATTTGGAAATCTTGCCATAAAGATGATTCTTTCGCAATCGAAGAAGTACCTATTTGACCTGTATTCTGTGCTCTGTGAGATTTTTAGAAAATATCAGAATGTCATCCAAATATACCACTACACTTAGGTATAGCATATCCCGAAAGACTTCGTTAATGAATCCCTGGAAAATGGCAGGGGTGTTGCTGAGGCCAAACGGCATTACCAGATACTCGTAATGCCCGTCCCTGGTATTGAAGGCCGTCTTCCATTCATCTCCCTGTCGGATACGTATCAAATTATAAGCTCCCCTTAAATCAAGCTTGGTGAAAACTCGGGCTCCGCGAACTCTATCAAAAAGCTCCGTAATGAGCGGCAAAGGATACTTATTCTTAATGGTGACATCATTTAGACCACGATAGTCAATACATGGTCTCAGCCCTCCATCCTTCTTCTTCACAAAAAAGAAACCCACCCCCGCCGGAGAAGTAGAGGGGCGGATGAATCCTTTCTGTAAATTGGACTTGATATAGTCCGACATAGCTTGGGTCTCGGGCAATGATAAGGGATAAGTGCGACCTCGAGGTGGCATTTTCCCTGGAATGAGCTCAATGGGGCAGTCCCAGGGTCTATGCGGTGGTAGCTGATCGGCCGCTTGCTCCGAGAACACATCAGAAAACTCCCAATAGGCCTCCGGAATGAGCCCCTCATCCGACTTGGAAGATACACGGAGTGGATAGACTGGGGTGAGACAATTTGAATGACAAAAAGAACTCCAAGATGTTATTTGTGTCGAACTCCAGTCGACGTGAGGGTTGTGAAGTTTAAGCCAAGGAAGGCCAAGAACCAGATCGTGGGGCATCTCCCGAATCACTAGGAACTCTAGGTGTTCTTGATGCAGAGCTCCCACTTGCAGTTTGATTGGTACTGTACAACTTGAAATCAGACCATTAGAAATTCGGGTACCATTGATAGCAGTTAACGTAATAGGTCGTTCGACCGACCGTAGCTGACAACCTAGATCCTGGGCACAGGAAAGGGAAATAAAATTCCCTGCAGCCCCTGAGTCCAGCAGAGCCTTAACGGGTTTGGCTAATGACTCGGAGAACAGAGACACGGAGAGTAAACAGTCCACTGGCGGAGAAGGTTTAGAAGAAACTCCTAGCTCGACTCCTCCGGAACAAGCTAGGACTGCCCGTTTCCCGGGCGAGACTTGCAAAAGTTGAGAAAGTGATCCGCGGCTCCACAGTAGAGGCAGAGTCTACCCTCACGACGACGCTGACGTTCCTACGGGGACAGCCGGGTTCGATTAATCTGCATGGGTTCATCAGGACTTGGAATAATCGTTTGCTTAGACGGAAGAGATCGGACCCTTGATCGATCTGACCGACTACGTTCGCCACCTCGTTCCTGCATACGAAGATCCACCTTTACACAGAGCGAGATCAACTGTTCTAAAGAATCCGGCAAATCTCTAGTGACCAACTCGTCCTTTAGACGATCGGAGAGCCCGTTCCAAAAGGCAGCCCGAAGGGCATCATTATTCCAAAGCAGTTCTGAGGCTATGGTCTGAAAATTAATCACATACTGTCCCACTGAACGAGAGCCTTGTCGGACACGAAGCAAGTCTGCAGAGGCAGCGGTCGTCCTGCCAGGCTCATCAAAGATCCTCCGGAACGACGTAATGAAATTGGTGTAACTAGAAAACAATGGATCAGATTGTTCCCATAACGGAGACACCCAATCCAACGCTGAACCCTCTAGCAAAGAAATAATGTATGCCACCTTGGACCGATCAGTAGGGAAGTTATGTGAAAGCAGTTCAAAATGTACCTCGCACTGATTGAGAAAACCACGGCAATTCTTTGGATTCCCATTATAGCGAGAAGGAGTAGGGAGCTGAAGGCGTGACCTAGTTCCAGAGGAGGATGGAATATTACTAGAGACAACCACTAGAGCGGGTACTGGAGCTGGGGCCGGTACTACTGAAGCCAGAGAAGTCTGAATTTGAACCAGCCGGCCAGATAATTCCTAGAGATAATGCATCACCTGGCCCTGTACTGCTTCCTGACTTTGTACTAGAGAAATCAAGTCCTGGATGGTACTTGCCTCTGGGCTCCGATCCCCCGGGTCCATGAGGCCTGAGTATACTGTCACTGACCTAGGTTGGGGGTGTTGTGAACTCGGGGGTTCTCCCGATGGTAGAGGAGAGGAACCACAGTTGGGTCGGAACAGGGATGGCTTGATATAGGTCTTCCTCATACAGGACTCTGACAGAGAAGCTTGGTGAAAATATTAAAGGACTTTATTGCAGGAAGAGAGCAACACAATGTCACATAACAGAGAAGGAGCGTATGGAGAAATGTCCAGGAAGTACTTGTGAGTGATGGTAAAAGATACTGGTGACTGAAGAACTTGAGAGCGGTGGTTAAAAGACACTGATGATTTGAAGAACTTGAGAGCGGTGGTTAGGACTCTGATAATTTGAAGAATTTGAGAGCGGTGGTTAAAGACACTGATGATTTGAAGAACTTGAGAGTGGTGGTTAAAGACACTGATGATTTGAAGAACTTGAGAGCGGTGGTTAAAGACACTGATGATTTGAAAAACTTGAGAGCGGTGGTTAAAGATACTGATGATTTGAAGAACTTGAGAGCGGTGGTTAAAGACACTGATGATTTGAAGAACTTGAGAGCGAGGGTTAAAGACACTGAGGACTTGTATAACTTGAGAGCGAGGGTTAAAGACACTGAGGACTTGTATAACTTGAGAGCGAGGGTTAAAGACACTGAGGACTTGTATAACTTGAGGGCAAGGGTTAAAGACACTGAGGACTTGTATAACTTGAGAGCGAGGGTTAAAGACACTGAGGACTTGTATAACTTGAGAGCGAGGGTTAACCTGCAGCCCACGCTGACTCCAAGAAGCTCTGGTGACTGGAGCGCAGTGGAACTCAGCTGCGGCTGGGAACGCTGGTAGCTGTGCAACAACTGACACCTGGAAATGCCGGAGACACTGGGGTGTGCTGCAGAGAGATCCGCCGAGGACAGAAGCACTGGCATCCACTTCAGAGGAAAAGACGATACTCAGGCGCCGAGGCGCTGCCCGGCGTCTGCCTTTGAATCTCCCGCCCCTGCGCAACACAGACCAGCAGGCACGCAGGGGTAAGTGCGGTGAACGCCGCCTATGGCGTGTGACAAACATTGGTTTAAGGCAGGGATAGGGAACCTTCGGCCCTCCAGCTGTTGAACTACACATCCCAGCATGCCCTGCAACAGTTTTAGCATGGCCAAATAGCAAAACTGTAGCAAGGCATGCTGGTATGTGTAGTTCAACAACAGCTGGAGGTCCGAAGGTTCCCCATCCCTGGTTTAAGGGGATGCAGTCAGGTTGCCAGGTGTCGGGAGGCTGGTACTTGAAATATCCACGTAGCCAAAATCCCAATGCCGGAACTCCGACAACGCTTGGAATCCTGATGCCGGTATCCAGACTGTCTGAATCCCGAACGTAAACCAGGGTCTCCTAGATTTTAGCCATGAGGGAAGCTTCGGGGGGGAGGGGAGGGGGAGGGTTAGGCTGTGGGAATGGAGAGTAAGGCTGCAGGGAGGAAGCTTAGGTTTAGGCACCACCGGGAAGGGATAGGCTGCAGGGGGGATGGGGGGGGGGTTAGGTTTAGGCACCACCAAGGAGCATTAGGGTTATGTTGCGGGGATGGGGGGGTGGGTGGTTAGGCTGCAGGAAGGGAGAGTTAGGCTATGGGGAAGGGAGGGTTAGGCTTAGGCTGCGAGGAGGGGAATTACAGTTAGTCATCCCTGAGGGGTGGTTTAGGGTTAGGCTGCAAGGATGTATTCCTAGTATAAACCAGCTGCGTGTGCTGCAGATGCAGCCATACAGATATAAATATATGTCTGGCTCAATATGTGGGTGAAAATGTGTTATTTTTGGTTGCCCTTTTTCTAATGTAAATGATGCATCAGCTTCTAAATATTAGTTCCACTTTTGAATTGATGGAGCACAGGCGATAAGGAAGAGGTAAAATGATCGCAAGATCCCCTCCAGTAGGATAACCCCATTGTAGGTAATAATCACAGATGCAATCTGCTACCGGGACCGTGATCGCCATACGGTCTGTTGTCTCCTGGGTGCTCGGGTATGGCACATCGCGGACTGGGTAGATAGATTGTTGGGAGGGGCTGGGAAAGACCCGGCGGTCTTGGTGCACGTTGGCACCAACGACAAAGTTAGCGGTAGGTGGGATGTCCTTAAGAAAGATTATAGGGACTTAGGCCAGAAACTAAAAAAAAGGACATTTAAGGTAATTTTCTTCTAAATATTACCAGTGCCACTCGCTAGCCCAGGGAGACAGAGGGAGATTGGGGAGGTAAATGTGTGGCTCAGAGACTGGTGTAGGAAAGAGGGGTTTGTGTTCTTGGAACACTGGGCGGACTTCTCAGTCAGGCGCCATCTTTTTTCTCGTGACGGATTGCTCCTGAATGAGGAAGGGGCTGCGGTGCTGGGGGGAAGGATGGTTAGTAGGTTGGAGGAGCTTTTAAGCCTGTGGGGAGGGTTTAGCTAGAAACTATGGGGCATGCAGTGAGTATAGTAGGGATGGTGGTAGTGAGATAAAAGGGGGTGGAGAAGGGGGAGGGAAAGTGCAGCCGGTAAGGCTATTTACATGGGTTCTAATAAGGGTATTAAGAAAGGTATTGCTAAAGCATTAAATAATAACAATTATGTGTCATCATTACAGACTATAGAAAATGTTGTACGGGACTTAAGGGAAAATACTTATGTCAGGGCGGTGATTTAAGACGGGAACATTGGGTTGACCAAAGAGAAAAGTTAGGTGGGCAATACTAAGTACGGTGGGGTTGGAGAAGGAGCGAGAAGGACAGTCTGTATCAGTAACTCTATGGATGCACTAGTTAACCAGGAGGGGAAATCTTTAGGAAAACAAACAAATAAAGGAACCGATAAACTAAAATGTATGCTGGCAAACGCAAGAAGTCTAGCAGGTAAAATGGGGGAATTGGAATCGTTAGCATCAAAGGCTGAGTATGACATTATAGGTATTACGGAAACATGGTGGGACGACTCTCACGACTGGGTTGCTAACTTGGAGGGGTATTCTCTTTTTAGGAGGGACAAGGCTAACAAAGAGGAGGAGGTGTATGTCTTTATGTTAAACCATCACTTAATCCATACCTAAAGGAGGTTATCTATGAGGAGACTGGCGATAATGTGGAGTCACTATGGGTAGAAATCTCAAGTGGGGGAATTGATGCAAAAAAACTAGTCATAGACACGTGCTACAAACAGCCGGATATTAGCATACATGAGGAAGAACAACTATTGCAGCAAATCAAAACGGCTGCGGGATTGGGGGACATCCTTGTCATTGGGGATTTTAATTACCCGGATATAAACTGGAGTAACGATTCATGTGCTAAATCGAGGGGCAGCAGGTTCTTAAATATGTTTAGGGATCACTGCTTGTCTCAATTAGTCGAGGACCCAACTAGGGGTAAAACTACCCTGGATCTAGTAATTACTAATAATGTGGACATTATATCAAACACTAAAGTTGGGGAGACATTGGGTAACAGTGATCACTATATGATCACATTCGACATCAGTTTCAGGAAACATAGCTACAGGGGTTCCACCAAAACTTTTAACTTTAGGAAGGCTAATTTCAATATGCTTAAATGTGCACTTAACGACATAGAGTGGGAGGTTCTGTTTAATAATAAGAACACTTCGGAAATTTGGGATGTTTTAAAAAGGTTGCTGGATAGCAATATTCATAACTTTATTCCCATGGCCAGTAAACGCAGGAGTATTAAACTCAAACTGATGTGGCTTAACAAGAAGGTTAAGGCAGAAATGGATAAAAAAAAAAGCGGGCTTTCAAAGCATTTAAATCTGATGGAAAGGAGGAGTCCTTCAAGTATTACAAGGAGTGTAATAAGAAATGCAAAAAGGCAAAAAGAGCAGCTAAAATGGAAAATGAAAAGCAAATCGCTATAGAGAGTAAAACCAATCTTAAAACGTTTTTTTTAATTCATAAATGGTAAAAGGTTAAAAAAGGAGAATATAGTTCCATTAAATGATGAATTAGGAGAATTGATAAATGATGACGAAATAAAAGTGGAAATACTAAACAAATAATTTTCATCAGTATTCACCAGTGAAGAACTGATGGTGGGAGTAGAGCATAACAATTGTAGTCTGGGAGAGACTAAGCAAAATTAAGATTAATAAATCACCTGTTCCTGATGGACTTCACCCGAGGGTTCTTATGGAGCTTAGTTCACAACTAGCACGACCCCTATACTTGATTTTCAATAGTTCAATTAGATCCGGCATGGTACCGAAAGATTGGCGTATAGCTGAGGTAGTGCCATTATTTAAAAAGGGATCCAAAAATCTTCCGGGAAACTACAGACCAGTTAGTTTAACATCTATAGTGGGGAAAATATTGGAAGGAATTCTAAGGGATGTCATACAGGAGTATCTAAAGTCCGCTAGGATTATTAGCAAGAACCAGCATGGGTTTGTGCGGGACAGGTCATGTCAGACTAACTTAATTAGCTTCTACGAGGAAGTGAGCAATAATCTTGATCAAGGAGAAGCAGTGGATGTGGTCTTCCTAGATTTTGCAAAAGCCTTCGATACAGTTCCTCACAGGAGACTGATGACCAAATTAAAGGAGATTGGCCTAGGAAAAACTATTTGCACATAAGCAGCTGGTTGGATAGCAGGGTACATTGAGTAGTGGTCAATGGGAAGTCCTCAACCTGGTCCCCAGTAGTCAGCGGAATACCACAAGGGTCCGTACTCGGACCACTACTGTTCAACATATTTATCAATGACCTAGAAATAGGCCTGGAAAGCAGTGTCAATCTTTGCAGATGATACTAAACTGTGTAAGGTAATTAATTCAGAATTGGATGTGGAGTCCTTGCAGAATGATCTATCTAAACTTGAACTCTGGGCGTCTAAATGGAAAATGAGGTACAATACAGACAAATGCAAGGTTATGCATTTTGGGAATAAAAACAAACTTGCATCCTACATATTAAATGGGGAACACCTAGTGGAAACAGAGTTGGAAAAAGATTTGGGGGTATTCATTGATAATAGGCTTAATAACCGTACACAATGTCAAAATGCAGTAAAGAAGGCAAGTAAGGTGCTAGCGTGCATAAAAAGACAAGAAACAAGGGACTCGGATGTAATCATGCCGCTGTATAAGGCATTGGTACGTCCGCACCTGGAATATTGTGTTCAGTTTTGGGCACCATTGTATAAAAAAGACATCAGTGAACTCGAAAGTGTTCAAAGGCGAGCTACTAAATTGATTAAAGGCCTAGAAGGACTGAACTATAAGGAAAGACTTAATAGGCCTAATATGTATACACTAGAAAAGAGGTGCCTAAGAGGAGATATTATTAATATCTTCAAATATGTAAAGGGACATCACAAAGAGTTATCAGAGGAATGATTTATTAAAAGAACACAGTTTAGGACACGTGGGCACTCGCTGCGACTGGAGGAGAGAAAGTTCAGAACGCAACGGAGGAAAGGGTTCTTCACTGTTAGGGCAATCAGGATGTGGAATTTCCTGCCAGGGAAGGTGGTAATGGTGGACTCTGTAATTGGATTTAAAAAAGTAATGGATACATTTCTGAATTAAAAAGCTATCCAAGGTTATAATACTTAAAATATCAACGTGGTTAATCCGGGGGTAACATGAGTTATAGTAGCTAACTAGTCATAAAACATTATTTAACAAGTATGTAGAATCTTCACATCTTAAAACAGGTTGAACACGATGGGCAATTTGCCTCTATTCAACCTCAAATACCATGTTACTATGTTACTATACCACAAGGTCTGCCATCAGAAATTGTGGGGCCCAAGACTGACAATATGGGCAGGCCCCCCATCCCCATCCCAAAATGAAAACATTCTAATGTTTTTTATAACGTTAAAATCTTATATCTGACATTAACCATATATTCCAACTGGTTAGCTGTAGCCAATATAATATTTTATTTGTAACCCAACCCAAGAGTTCACTTTATTTGGAGCAACTGTGCTTTTCATTATAGGACACACCCTTACAGTTCTGTATAGGATTTTAATAACTTTATTATGACATCCCTACATACTAAGCAGACCACGGTAACTGTTTTCCAGTCACTACTTCATGTTCAAACCTATAAAGGGATGTACTCATTATCTATGATATTTGAACAGGCCACGTAAAATGTGTATGGCCCAATTAGATATGTGTTGCAAAGAACATGCAACACACATCTAATTTCCCAATAACATTTAAAAATAATGTGCTGCTTTGTCTATGGACGAATCAGAATCATAATAATTATTAGAGATGAGCGGGTCCGATTCTCTGAGAACCGGATGCACTCGAACGTCCTGATCCGAGCCTGGATCCGAGTCCAGCTCAGGGTTTCCAGCCAGACTCAGATCCCCAAACGAGGCAAAATGTCAACATCCCGCTGTCCGATTCTCACGGGGTTTGAGATTTTATAAAGGTCCCGTGATCTGCGCAATTTTTCACTCCGGCTGTAGAGAGTGTACTGAACGGACATGTCCATCTCAGTGCTGGGTTGTGGGGCGTGGGGCTGGTGTATTAGTCCAGGGGTACTCTGTCTGATTTGGGCCGGCGCACATCTCTAATAATTATTAGGCTCCAAAGATTGCATATGTATAACACATTCTTATGTTATTCTTTTAACTTTTCTCCTTAATAAAAATCATATCCCTTTGTAAACGTTCCTCATTCAATATATTCACTCTCCATAATATACACAACCTCCACTTCTACAATCAGTCACTGTCGCTAATACTTATGAATCCAAGCCCCCTCGAATCACTTTCTCTTACGTCCTAGGGGATACTGGGAATCCATTTAGTACCATGGGAGCCGTGGACACTATAGAAATTTGAGTGTGTGTGCTGGCTCCTTCCTCTATGCCGCTCCTACCACACTCAGTTTAGAAAATGTGCCTGGAGGAGCCGGTCACGTCTCTGGAAGCTCCTGAAGAGTTTTCTGCATTTATTTTCTAAGTTTGTTATTTTCAGGCAGGACTGGATGGCACCAGCCTGCCTGCTTCGTGGGACTTAGGGGGGGGGAAACGGCCCAACCCCAGTAAGGGTTAATAGTCCCGTTCCCCGCTGACAGGACGCTAGCTCCTGAGGGAACTATTCGCAAGCCCCACCACGGCGAGTGTACATGCATACACCATGCCGCCACCCCTAACAGAGCCAGAAGAAAGGAGAGTGGTGAGGTCTAAGCTGGCATCCTGGTTAGCAGGTCGCCGGTCATTATGGCGGCATGAGGCTACAGAGACGCACGGATTCTACGTGGGGCGGACTGAGTCTCCTGACTAAGTACACTGTTGTGTACTCAATACCCAGATTGGCAAGACAGCCATAAAAGGAGTTTGTGTCCATTTTATGCACCCAGACATATAAGCCAATATAAAGAAGAGCGGGAAGACCGCACGCCAGTGAAGGAGTGAGGCTTCACTATGAGTGGACCCAACAGCTCTCCAGCTGCATTTTCCCTACTGCAGCTGACACAGATGCTGATTGACAGGGACGCGCAACTCCTCCGGAAAGCCTCCGGTTTACCTCAGCGGTATCAGGGGGTCATAGCAGGATGGGGCGATTACTAATTTATTCTGGGACCCGGCTAAGCTTTGGCACCGTGTGCTGTTCCATACTCTCTCTGTGTCTCTCTGGAAGGGCTCTTTGTGGGTTAATTGTGCTTTTAACCTTTTCCTGTGTGTGTGCTGTCACTACTGCAGTATGTCAGGCAAAAAAATTTTTTCATGTAAGGCACAGTGTTCCTCTTCTCCAAGGGGTTCACTAGTGTGTACTCAGTGTAGTATCCCTTCCCAGGCTAGTGGGGCAGAACCAGCATGGCTTGACTCCATTAGGGGAATGATTTACACCATTTCTACAAAATTATCTAGTAATGAGAAAGAGATGCAATACTTAAGGCAGTCTATGGATGAGTTTATAAAAAAAGGACTCAGTACCCAGACAAGCGTCTCAGTCCTCTACCATTTTTCCGCAAAAACGTACCTTGGCCCATATACTGCATTCTGACTCTGATGATGAAGGGTCAGAAATGGAGGAAGGTGAGGTGGACACAGAGGTAGGGGAGGGTACTCTTTCACAGAGTGTAGAGGCTCTCATAGATGCTATCAGAGCAGTTATAAATATCCCTGATAAGGTGAGAGAGGAGAGTGAGGAATCTTACTTTAATATTAAGAAAAAATCCTCAGCCACTTTTCCTGTGTCAAGGGTGTTATCGTCTTTTCCTTTTCCTCCTGAGGATAGGAAAAAATGGGAAAATCCACTGATAGTCAATGCATCAGTCTCCATGCTCTCACAAAAAATTGTACTACCTGTGCCTGGTGCAGCCTCCCTAAAAGATACGGCTGATCACAAGATTGAGACTACACTCAAATCTTTGTATACTGCTGCCGGGATGGCCCAGAGACCCATTATAGCATGTGGGTGGATTACAAGAGCCATTGCTAAATGGTCAGGCAATTTACTTGAGGGGTTAGACACCTTACCTCAAGAGAAAATTATTTTGCTCCTGCAATATATACAAGACTCTAATTTTATGGTGGAATCCATAAAATAAATAGATTTGCTTAATGCATGCACTGCAGCTATGGTAGTGTCTGCACGCAGAGGATTATGGCTACGTCAGTGGACTGCTGACGTGGACTCCATGAAAGGAGTGGAAGGCATACCTTTCACAGGAGAGGCCTTATTTGGAGATGAATTCCACAAATGGATATCCCGAGCTACTGCAGGTAAGTCCACATACCTACTATTCCAACTTGTTTGTGATACCGAAACCGGACAGTTCGGTAAGACCGATTCTGAACCTCAAGTCATTGAAACCAAGATGGAGTTGATGAGAGCGATAATTTCAGGTCTGGAGGAGTGGGAATTCCTAGCATCTCTGTCAAGTATGCGTACCTTTACATTCCAATCTGTCTGCCCCATCAGGCTTATCTACGGTTTGCACTGCAGGACTGCCATTACCAGTTTCAGGCCCTTCCATTTGGTCTCTCCACGGCACCGAGGGTGTTCACCAAAGTGATGGCGGAGAGGATGAGATTGCTCAGCAGACAGGGAGTGAACATAGTTCCGTATTTGGACGATCTTCTGATAAAGGCACCGTCCAGGATACGGCTGTTGGAGAACATTGCCCTCTCAACCAGGCTACTCCTGGATCATGGGTGGATTCTGAACCTGCCAAAATCTCACCTAGAACCAATGCAAGGGCTTCAGTTCCTGGGAATGATACTGGACACATGGTCTCAGAAAGTATTCCTTCCCTTGGAAAAGGCAATGGAAATTTAGTCGATGGTTCGCACCATCTTGAAGTCGAACTAAATCTCAGTGCATCTCTGCATATGCCTTCTGGGAAAAATGGTGGCTTCTTATAAAGCAATTCAGTACGGAAAGGTTTCATGCGAGGCCCTTCCACCTGGATCTGTTGGACAAATGGTCCGGATCGCATCTTCACATGCACCAAAGGATTCATCTGTCACCAAAAGCCAGGATCTCCCTCCTGTGGTGGCTACAGACTTCTCACCTAGTCGATGGTCGGAGGTTCGAGATTCAAAATTGGATTCTGCTAACCACAGACACAAGCCTCAGGGGTTGGGGAGCACTCACCCAGGGGGTGCTGTTTCAAGGAAGATGGTCAAGTCTGGAGGTTGTCCTTCCAATAAACATCCTGGAACTCAGGGCTATATACAACGCCCTTCTGCAGGCCTCATCTCTTCTTCAGAATCAGGCCATTCTGGTCCAGTCGGACAATGTGACGAAGGTAATGTACAAAGACTGACAGGACGGAATGAGAAGCAGAGCAGCAATATCAGAGGTGTCAAGAATTCTCCTCTGGGTGGAAAAATACGCAGTGGCGTTATCGGTGATCTTCTTTCCAGGAGTAGACAACTGGAAAGCAGACTTCCTGAAATATGTCTCTAGGTTTGAGAGCAGACAATATTCTAATGTGGAATTTCATCTGGGACATTTCCTGCTTTTTCTGCAGTCAGGAGTGGATGTGGGCCTACGCCTAGACTCCATTAAGGTTCAGATTTCGGCCTTGTCTATTTTCTTTCAGAAACAATTGGCTTCTCTCCCTGAGATCCAGATGTTCTTGAAAGGTGTTCTGCACATCCAGTCAGCAATTTCTTCCTAAGGTGGTGTCTGCGTTTCACATCAACCAACCTATTGTGGTTATGGCTGTTACGGAGGCCTTGGCTACTTCAAAGTCTTTGGATGTCGTAAGGGCTTTGAAGGTCTATATGAAGAGAACAGCTCGTCACAGAAAAGAGGAGAACAGCTCGTCACAGAAAATTGGACGCGCTGTTCTTTCTTTATGATCCCAATAAAATTGGGTGTCCTGCTTCGAAGCAGTCCATTGCGCACTGGACCTGGCTCACTATCTGGCATGTGTATTCCATGGCAGGTTTGCAGATTCTGAAATCTGTTCAAGCCCACTCTACTAGGTTGGTGGGTTCCTCTTGGGCGTCTGCCCAGGGTGTCTTGGCTTTACAGCTCTGCCGAGCAGCTACTTGGTCAGGCTTGAACACATTTGCTAAGTTTTACAAGTTCGATACTTTGGCCTCTGAGGACCTTCAGTTTGGTCAGTTAGTTCTGCAGGAACCTCAGCACTCTCCCACCCGGTTTGGGAGCTTTGGTACTTCCCCATGGTACTAAATGGATTCCCAGTATCCCCTAGTACGTACTAGAAAATAGGATTTTAATTACCTACCGGTAAATCCTTTTCTCGTAGTCTGTAGGGGATACTGGGCGCCCGCCCGGTGCTTCGTTCTTCCTGCACTGTTACTTGGTTAAGTAATGTTGTTTGGTTCAGCTGTTGCAGACACTGTTTGCAAGTTTGGTTAGCATGGCTTTCCTCTTGTTGAGGTTGTGCTGGTTCAAAATCTCACCACTTTCCTTATCTATTTCCTTCTCTCAAAGTATGTCCGTCTCCTCGGGCACAGTTTCCTAGACTGAGTCTGGTAGGAGGGGGAGCCAGCACACACAATCAAACATCTATAGTGCTCATTGCTCCTAGTGGACCCGTCTATACCCCAAATGGTACTACATGGATTTCCAGTATCCCCTACGGACTACGAGAAAAGGTAATTAAAATCCTATTTTCTCCATGCACAGTCATTGCACTCTCTTCCACTACAAACTATTTTCCTTTTGCTCACTCTCTCCAATACACCCCTCCCCCATTCTCTCACTTTTCCAGTGCTTAGCCACCTATATCGTGGGAGGAGGGGGCCGTGGCCATTCCCAATGGTAAACAGCGGAATTCAGCTGTATTTTAACATTGGATGGCCACAGAGGCGTCACCAGGTGTGGTGAAACTTGGTGCGCACTCTGCATTACTGCACCCCCCACTCACCTCGCCGCGGGCGCCTGAAAAGGGTGTGTGGCCTGATATGACAGGGCGTGGCCTCACGGATCTCCTCTTCGCTCCGGTGGCGTGTCCAGCTTACCCAGGCCAAAGATGCTGGCTGCCCCCAGGAGACTGTGCAGAGGATTATCACACTGCAGCACTCGCCTCCTGTCACTGCAGAAGAGCTGGCACTTTGGTGTCACCCCTTCCGAGGGTGACACCTGGGTGTGGGCCGCACCCCCCACACCTGCCTTCTGATGCCACTGGATGGCCATCATATCTACATCATTTGATGGCAGATAAAATTGGAAAGCCATCATCCAATGCTGAAAAATCTAACATCGGAAGAAAAACATTGATGGTGGCAAACCATCGGAAACCAATGTCCTGGCTCTCATTGGAGTCACTATACAGCCTTCCTGTCACCACCTGGTTCGGTCATGGTGCTCTGTGTGTCTTCTGCCCGGAGACTGCTGCTGGTCCCAAGCTTCACCCCTTTCCTTGCTTTGCCAAAACACTCATATCTTCACCCTGAGGCACATTTTGCTTGCAATGCATACTGCCACTCTCTGCATGCTATTGGTATGCACTGATGTTTTCTCAAACTGGGTAGAGGCATTTCCTGCCGCCACGGATGCTGCTGTGTTACCGCAAAGAAAAATTGCGCAGATATGTGTGTGTAGATAATAGAGATGAGCGGGTTCGGTTCCTCGGAATCCGAACCCGCCCGAACTTCATGTTTTTTTACACGGGTCCGAGCGACTCGGATCTTCCCGCCTTGCTCGGTTAACCCGAGCGCGCCCGAACGTCATCATCCCGCTGTCGGATTCTCGCGAGGCTCGGATTCTATCGCGAGACTCGGATTCTATATAAGGAGCCGCGCGTTGCCGCCATTTTCACACGTGCATTGAGATTGATAGGGAGAGGACGTGGCTGGCGTCCTCTCCGTTTATAGAGAAGAGAGTGAGACTAGAGTAGAGAGAGACACAGTATTTACTTTAGTAATTTTGGGGAGCATTAGGAGGAGTACTACTACTTGCTGAAGTGATAGTGTGACTGTATATCTGACTTGTGGGGGAGACAGTGGGGAGCAGTTAGAGTCTGAGAGCAGGAGTACATATTTTAACGTACAGTGCACACTTTTGCTGCCAGAGTGCCACACTGCCATTGTGACCACACTGACCACCAGTATATATTGTGATTGTCTGCTTAGGAGTACTACTTGCAAGTTGCTGATAGTGTGACCAGTGACCTGACCACCAGTTTAATTAATCACCACCAGTTTAATATATATATATATATATATATATATATATATATATATATATAATTGTATATAATATATATATATATATAATTGTATACCACCTACCCGTGTTTTTTTTTCTTTCTTCTTGATACATACTACTATAGTAGCTTACTGTAGCAGTCTGCGGTGCTGCTGAGCTGACAGTGTCCAGCAGGTCCGTCATCAGTCATTACATAATAAATATATATACCTGTCCGGCTGCAGTACTAGTGATATTATATATATATATATATATATGTGGAAGGGGGGGATAGGGGTACCAGCGACTTACAGTGTCTAATGAAAATGAAAATAAATATGAAGAATATAGCAGGATACGGTTTCCCAAAAAAAGAATAACAAATTTATTTATACAATTTAGAATAAAATACAGGGATAAAAAATGGATATAAAAGCTGGATAGTAGGAGCAATAAAAAAATATAAAAAAGATTATATATGAAAGTAAATGCAGTTGTGCTAGAACCCTAAAACACCTAAAATCAGTAAAAACAATTTTCTACTGATAAAAGTGTGTAAAAAATAAACAATGATGCTTATCTTTGAGAATGGAGGGTCAGTGGAGGTGTACCCTAAAAATAAATGCAGTTGTGCTAGAACCCTAGAACACCTAAAATCAGTAAAAACAATTTTCTACTGATAAAAGTATGTAAAAAATAAACAATGATGCTTATCTTTGAGAATGGAGGATCAGTGGAGGTGTACCCAACGCGTTTCGTCCTCAGACTTCATCAAGGGGTGGAGGACTAGTGTGCGAACACTTCTATTTATACCAGTGGTCATTAAGGAAGGATGTCTATGACATCACTTCCTGTTAGTGTTTAACATTAAAAATTCTGACACAAAATGTTGTTACAAATATAGGGAATGGATGCTGTTACTTGTAATAAGTTAAAATGTGTTTTTAAAGTGCAAAACGAGAACTGTACATGGAGAAATGTTGATAACATTATAAAACTCGTAAAGGACGCATTCCGCGTCACTTCCGCCCCACTTCCTGTGTCCTTTCCGTCCCACTGCGCATGCGCATCGGGCGCCGCTTCCGGAAACAAAGTCCACAGAGTTACATAGTTCTTGCCCTTCATCCGGTTGGGCGTGGGAATCCTTTTGCCAATCTTCCGGCTGGGCGGGTCTGTGAGGTCTTGTCACGGCTGCTTCCATCATCTCCATGGTGATTTGTAGTTTTAAGCTGCAGTGATGCGGCGGCCATCTTTGGAGTGATTTTGTATATATTTTCAGCTCCTACTGTCGCCATCTTTGAGGGGCCTTTGGATAGCGGACACATCCTCTTATTTGGAGTGCGCAAGCAGCTCAGAATAAATAAAAATAAACACAAAACGCACATGTTAATATTTGTATATATACTTAGCTTAAAAAGACAATTCTAAAAAAAGGGTAATCCATATGGATATGTAAATTGCGTGGTGGACAAAAACGATTGACATGTTTTATACTCAGACTAAACTTTTAGTGCTGTTATTGTTTTCTGGATGCTAATAAACCTTAGTATTACTTATGCAGAGAGTATTATCTATTAAATATTATTTGGACCTTTCATTTAGACACATAGCATATTTAGGGATATTTTAGGTAAAAAGTGAGTATTTATTGTAGGATATTACATGAATATATACCAAAGATTTAAAGTAAATAAATATAATAAATTGATGAGCTGGTGCAAAGTGATTGGGAATACATGATTGTAATAAGTGAGAGGGGGAGGGGTTTGGAGTAAACTTTTTTTGAAAACTCCTGTGATGGTGGATACGAGGTGTGAAGGTGGTGTATAAAAAAAAATATATATATAATAAAAATATATATATATATAATAAATATAAAAAAAAAAAAAAATATATAATAATAATAAAAGTGAGGAGTATATGGCTTTGGTGAAACTGGTATAATAAATATTACAGTACTGTGAAGTGTGAATATACATGTGTCAATATTCCCTTATAATATTGCCGTTACGAGTTCTCTGGTCTGCCCTTATACAGTACCCAATCTTCTCAAGTGGTTACCCACTTGGTACTGATTGGGCCCAACACTGCTTAGCTTCCAAGATCGGACGAGATTGGGCGTGTGCCAGTGCGGTGTGACTGTATTCATTGGCGAAATGACTTATTCACACAGTAACAGGTTTTTATTAGGAATATATGACACTCTATCTTATGAATTAACAAGGTGCAAGGTGCCAAGTGGAATAAAGTAAAATGTACTATACACATCCATATTGCTTGCTTGTCAACGCCTTCTTCACAAAAAGGGTGCGATTTCGTATCCTTCATTGAAGCCAAGAGGATGTGTAGTTTTTAGTTGAAAAATCCAGAACATTTCTCTTTGGGAGAGTTTCTTGGCCAAGTCTCCACCTCTATCGCCACTGGTCACGTGTTCGATGGCTTTGAAGGACATCTCTTCTGGATTTGAGTTGTGTTCAAGTAGGAAATGTCTATAAAGTAGGTGGGTTTCCAGTTTATTCTTGATACTCCTCACGTGCTCTTGTATTCTGATCTTGAGAGTTCTTTTTGTCTTTCCCACATATTTTTTGTGGCATGTGCATTCTATTAAGTATATTACCGATGTAATGTTGCAATTCATAAACTGTTTAATTTTGAACTCCTGGGTGCCGTCTGTTGTGCTAAAGGTTTTTCTGTTAGGGTTGAGATATTTGCAGATATTACAGTGTCCACATTTGTAGGATCCAGTACATTTGGGTAAGGTAAATAGGTTATTTTCAGTAGGTAATTCCCGTAACATGCTGGGTGCAAGGATGTCCTTAAGGTTTCTTGATTTTCGAAACACGAGTTCTGGTTGGGTCGGGAGGATTTCCTTAAGGATGGGATCCATAAGGAGTATGGGCCAGTGATTTCTTAATGAAGTTCTGATGGCATGTTCATGGTTGCTGTAGGTCGTTATGAATGAGACCGCTTCCTTCTTCTCTGTCTTATCCTTATATATCAGCAGATTTTTTCTCTCCAGATTACTCGTCTTACTGATTGCTTTGTCCAGAATCGCTTTGGGGTATTTCTTCTCCTCAAACCTTTTCCTATATATTCCTATATATATATATATTAATTTCATCTCATTATCATCCAGTCTATATTAGCAGCAGACACAGTACGGTAGTCCACGGCTGTAGCTACCTCTGTGTCGGCAGTCGCTGGTCCATCCATAATTGTATACCACCTACCCGTGTTTTTTTTTCTTTCTTTCTTCTTGATACATACTACTATAGTAGCTTACTGTAGCAGTCTGCGGTGCTGCTGAGCTGACAGTGTCCAGCAGGTCCGTCATCAGTCATTACATAATAAATATATATACCTGTCCGGCTGCAGTACTAGTGATATTATATATATATATATATATATATATATTAATTTCATCTCATTATCATCCAGTCTATATTAGCAGCAGACACAGTACGGTAGTCCACGGCTGTAGCTACCTCTGTGTCGGCAGTCGCTGGTCCATCCATAATTGTATACCACCAACCCGTGGTTTTTTTTTTTCTTTCTTCTTGATACATACTACTATAGTAGCTTACTGTAGCAGTCTGCGGTGCTGCTGAGCTGACAGTGTCCAGCAGGTCCGTCATCAGTCATTACATAATAAATATATATACCTGTCTGGCTGCAGTACTAGTGATATTATATATATATATATATATTAATTTCATCTCATTATCATCCAGTCTATATTAGCAGCAGACACAGTACGGTAGTACACGGCTGTAGCTACCTCTGTGTCGGCAGTCGCTGGTCCATCCATAATTGTATACCACCTTCCCGTGGTTTTTTTTTTTTCTTTCTTCTTGATACATACTACTATAGTAGCTTACTGTAGCAGTCTGCGGTGCTGCTGAGCTGACAGTGTCCAGCAGGTCCGTCATCAGTCATTACATAATAAATAAATATACCTGTCCGGCTGCAGTACTAGTGATATTATATATATATATATATATATATATATATATATATTAATTTCATCTCATTATCATCCAGTCTATATTAGCAGCAGACACAGTACGGTAGTCCACGGCTGTAGCTACCTCTGTGTCGGCAGTCGCTGGTCCATCCATAATTGTATACCACCTTCCCGTGGTTTTTTTTTTTCTTTCTTCTTGATACATACTACTATAGTAGCTTACTGTAGCAGTCTGCGGTGCTGCTGAGCTGACAGTGTCCAGCAGGTCCGTCATCAGTCATTACATAATAAATATATATACCTGTCCGGCTGCAGTACTAGTGATATTATATATATATATATATATATATATATATATTAATTTCATCTCATTATCATCCAGTCTATATTAGCAGCAGACACAGTACGGTAGTCCACGGCTGTAGCTACCTCTGTGTCGGCAGTCGCTGGTCCATCCATAATTGTATACCACCTTCCCGTGTTTTTTTTTTTTCTTTCTTCTTGATACATACTACTATAGTAGCTTACTGTAGCAGTCTGCGGTGCTGCTGAGCTGACAGTGTCCAGCAGGTCCATCATCAGTCATTACATAATAAATATATATACCTGTCCGGCTGCAGTACTAGTGATATTATATATATATATATATATATATATATATATATTAATTTCATCTCATTATCATCCAGTCTATATTAGCAGCAGACACAGTACGGTAGTCCACGGCTGTAGCAACCTCTGTGTCGGCAGTCGCTGGTCCATCCATAATTGTATACCACCTTCCCGTGGTTTTTTTTTTTTCTTTCTTCTTGATACATACTACTATAGTAGCTTACTGTAGCAGTCTGCGGTGCTGCTGAGCTGACAGTGTCCAGCAGGTCCGTCATCAGTCATTACATAATAAATATATATACCTGTCCGGCTGCAGTACTAGTGATATATATATATATATATATATATATATATTAATTTCATCTCATTATCATCCAGTCTATATTAGCAGCAGACACAGTACGGTAGTCCACGGCTGTAGCTACCTCTGTGTCGGCAGTCGCTGGTCCATCCATAATTGTATACCACCTTCCCGTGGGTTTTTTTTTCTTTCTTCTTGATACATACTACTATAGTAGCTTACTGTAGCAGTCTGCGGTGCTGCTGAGCTGACAGTGTCCAGCAGGTCCGTCATCAGTCATTACATAATAAATATATATACCTGTCCGGCTGCAGTACTAGTGATATTATATATATATATATATATATATTAATTTCATCTCATTATCATCCAGTCTATATTAGCAGCAGACACAGTACGGTAGTCCACGGCTGTAGCTACCTCTGTGTCGGCAGTCGCTGGTCCATCCATAATTGTATACCACCTTCCCGTGGTTTTTTTTTTTTCTTTCTTCTTGATACATACTACTATAGTAGCTTACTGTAGCAGTCTGCGGTGCTGCTGAGCTGACAGTGTCCAGCAGGTCCGTCATCAGTCATTACATAATAAATATATATACCTGTCCGGCTGCAGTACTAGTGATATTATATATATATATATATATATATATATTAATTTCATCTAATTATCATCCAGTCTATATTAGCAGCAGACACAGTACGGTAGTCCACGGCTGTAGCTACCTCTGTGTTGGCAGTCGCTGGTCCATCCATAATTGTATACCACCTACCCGTGTTTTTTTTTTTTTTCTTTCTTCTTGATACATACTACTATAGTAGCTTACTGTAGCAGTCTGCGGTGCTGCTGAGCTGACAGTGTCCAGCAGGTCCGTCATCAGTCATTACATAATAAATATATATACCTGTCCGGCTGCAGTACTAGTGATATTATATATATATATATATATATATATATATATATATATTAATTTCATCTCATTATCATCCAGTCTATATTAGCAGCAGACACAGTACGGTAGTCCACGGCTGTAGCTACCTCTGTGTCGGCAGTCGCTGGTCCATCCATAAGTATACTAGTATCCATCCATCTCCATTGTTTACCTGAGGTGCCTTTTAGTTGTGCCTATTAAAATATGGAGAACAAAAATGTTGAGGTTCCAAAATTAGGGAAAGATCAAGATCCACTTCCACCTCGTGCTGAAGCTGCTGCCACTAGTCATGGCCGAGACGATGAAATGCCAGCAACGTCGTCTGCCAAGGCCGATGCCCAATGTCATAGTACAGAGCATGTAAAATCCAAAACACCAAATATCAGTAAAAAAAGGACTCCAAAATCTAAAATAAAATTGTCGTCGGAGATGCGTAAACTTGCCAATATGCCATTTACCACACGGAGTGGCAAGGAACGGCTGAGGCCCTGGCCTATGTTCATGGCTAGTGGTTCAGCTTCACATGAGGATGGAAGCACTCAGCCTCTCGCTAGAAAAATGAAAAGACTCAAGCTGGCAAAAGCACCGCAAAGAACTGTGCGTTCTTCGAAATCCCAAATCCACAAGGAGAGTCCAATTGTGTCGTTTGCGATGCCTGACCTTCCCAACACTGGACGTGAAGAGCATGCGCCTTCCACCATTTGCACGCCCCCTGCAAGTGCTGGAAGGAGCACCCGCAGTCCAGTTCCTGATAGTCAGATTGAAGATGTCAGTGTTGAAGTACACCAGGATGAGGAGGATATGGGTGTTGCTGGCGCTGGGGAGGAAATTGACCAGGAGGATTCTGATGGTGAGGTGGTTTGTTTAAGTCAGGCACCCGGGGAGACACCTGTTGTCTGTGGGAGGAATAGGGCCGTTGACATGCCTGGTGAAAATACCAAAAAAATCAGCTCTTCGGTGTGGAAGTATTTCAACAGAAATGCGGTCAACATTTGTCAAGCCGTGTGTTGCCTTTGTCAAGCTGTAATAAGTAGGGGTAAGGACGTTAACCACCTCGGAACATCCTCCCTTATACGTCACCTGCAGCGCATTCATAATAAGTCAGTGACAAGTTCAAAAACTTTGGGCGACAGCTGAAGCAGTCCACTGACCATTAAATCCCTTCCTCTTGTAACCAAGCTCACGCAAACAACCCCACCAACTCCCTCAGTGTCAATTTCCTCCTTCCCCAGGAATGCCAATAGTCCTGCAGGCCATGTCACTGGCAATTCTGACGAGTCCTCTCCTGCCTGGGATTCCTCCGATGCATCCTTGCGTGTAACGCCTACTGCTGCTGGCGCTGCTGTTGTTGCTGCTGGGAGTCGATGGTCATCCCAGAGGGGAAGTCGTAAGCCCACTTTTACTACTTCCACCAAGCAATTGACTGTCCAACAGTCCTTTGCGAGGAAGATGAAATATCACAGCAGTCATCCTGTTGCAAAGCGGATAACTGAGGCCTTGACAACTATGTTGGTGTTAGACGTGCGTCCGGTATCCGCCGTTAGGTCACAGGGAACTAGACAATTTCTTGAGGTAGTGTGCCCCCATTACCAAATACCATCTAGGTTCCACTTCTCTAGGCAGGCGATACCGAGAATGTACACGGACGTCAGAAAAAGACTCACCAGTGTCCTAAAAAATGCAGTTGTACCCAATGTCCACTTAACCACGGACATGTGGACAAGTGGAGCAGGGCAGGGTCAGGACTATATGACTGTGACAGCCCACTGGGTAGATGTATGGACTCCCGCCGCAAGAACAGCAGCGGCGGCACCAGTAGCAGCATCTCGCAAACGCCAACTCTTTCCTAGGCAGGCTACGCTTTGTATCACCGGTTTCCAGAATACGCACACAGCTGAAAACCTCTTACGGCAACTGAGGAAGATCATCGCGGAATGGCTTACCCCAATTGGACTCTCCTGTGGATTTGTGGCATCGGACAACGCCAGCAATATTGTGTGTGCATTAAATATGGGCAAATTCCAGCACGTCCCATGTTTTGCACATACCTTGAATTTGGTGGTGCAGAATTTTTTAAAAAACGACAGGGGCGTGCAAGAGATGCTGTCGGTGGCCAGAAGAATTGCGGGACACTTTCGGAGGACAGGCACCACGTACAGAAGACTGGAGCACCACCAAAAACGCCTGAACCTGCCCTGCCATCATCTGAAGCAAGAAGTGGTAACGAGGTGGAATTCAACCCTATATATGCTTCAGAGGTTGGAGGAGCAGCAAAAGGCCATTCAAGCCTATACAATTGAGCACGATATAGGAGGTGGAATGTACCTGTCTCAAGCGCAGTGGAGAATGATTTCAACGTTGTGCAAGGTTCTGCAACCTTTTGAACTTGCCACACGTGAAGTCAGTTCAGACACTGCCAGCCTGAGTCAGGTCATTCCCCTCATCAGGCTTTTGCAGAAGAAGCTGGAGGCATTGAAGGAGGAGCTAAAAGGGAGCGATTCCGCTAGGCATGTGGGACTTGTGGATGGAGCCCTTAATTCGCTTAACAAGGATTCACGGGTGGTCAATCTGTTGAAATCAGAGCACTACATTTTGGCCACCGTGCTCGATCCTAGATTTAAAACCTACCTTGGATCTCTCTTTCCGGCAGACACAAGTCTGCTGGGGTTCAAAGACCTGCTGGTGACAAAATTGTCAAGTGGAACGCGACCTGTCAACATCTCCTCCTTCACATTCTCCCGCAACTGGGGGTGCGAGGAAAAGGCTCAGAATTCCGAGCCCACCCGCTGGCGGTGATGCAGGGCAGTCTGGAGCGACTGCTGATGCTGATATCTGGTCCGGACTGAAGGACCTGACAACGATTACGGACATGTCGTCTACTGTCACTGCATATGATTCTCTCCCCATTGAAAGAATGGTGGAGGATTATATGAGTGACCGCATCCAAGTAGGCACGTCAGACAGTCCGTACTTATACTGGCAGGAAAAAGAGGCAATTTGGAGGCCCTTGCACAAACTGGCTTTATTCTACCTAAGTTGCCCTCCCACAAGTGTGTACTCCGAAAGAGTGTTTAGTGCCGCCGCTCACCTTGTCAGCAATCGGCGTACGAGGTTACTTCCAGAAAATGTGGAGAAGATGATGTTCATTAAAATGAATTATAATCAATTCCTCCGTGGAGACATTGACCAGCAGCAATTGCCTCCACAAAGTACACAGGGAGCTGAGATGGTGGATTCCAGTGGGGACGAATTGATAATCTGTGAGGAGCGGGATGTACACGGTGATATATCGGAGGATGATGATGAGGTGGACATCTTGCCTCTGTAGAGCCAGTTTGTGCAAGGAGAGATTAATTGCTTCTTTTTCGGTGGGGGTCCAAACCAACCCGTCATTTCAGTCACAGTCGTGTGGCAGACCCTGTCACTGAAATGATGGGTTGGTTAAAGTGTGCATGTCCTGTTTATACAACATAAGGGTGGGTGGTGCAGTGCCACTCCTAGATGGGCCAGGTGTTTGTGTCGGCCACTAGGGTCGCTTATCTTACTCACACAGCTACCTCATTGCGCCTCTTTTTTTCTTTGCGTCATGTGCTGTTTGGGGAGTGTTTTTTGGAAGGGCCATCCTGCGTGACACTGCAGTGCCACTCCTAGATGGGCCAGGTGTTTGTGTCGGCCACTAGGGTCGCTTAGCTTACTCACACAGCTACCTCATTGCGCCTCTTTTTTTCTTTGCGTCATGTGCTGTTTGGGGAGTGTTTTTTGGAAGGGCCATCCTGCGTGACACTGCAGTGCCACTCCTAGATGGGCCAGGTGTTTGTGTCGGCCACTAGGGTCGCTTAGCTTACTCACACAGCTACCTCATTGCGCCTCTTTTTTTCTTTGCGTCATGTGCTGTTTGGGGAGTGTTTTTTGGAAGGGCCATCCTGCGTGACACTGCAGTGCCACTCCTAGATGGGCCAGGTGTTTGTGTCGGCCACTAGGGTCGCTTATCTTACTCACACAGCTACCTCATTGCGCCTCTTTTTTTCTTTGCGTCATGTGCTGTTTGGGGAGTGTTTTTTGGAAGGGCCATCTTGCGTGACACTGCAGTGCCACTCCTAGATGGGCCAGGTGTTTGTGTCGGCCACTAGGGTCGCTTATCTTACTCACACAGCTACCTCATTGCGCCTCTTTTTTTCTTTGCGTCATGTGCTGTTTGGGGAGTGTTTTTTGGAAGGGCCATCCTGCGTGACACTGCAGTGCCACTCCTAGATGGGCCAGGTGTTTGTGTCGGCCACTAGGGTCGCTTAGCTTAGTCATCCAGCGACCTCGGTGCAAATTTTAGGACTAAAAATAATATTGTGAGGTATTCAGAATAGACTGAAAATGAGTGGAAATTATGGTTTTTGAGGTTAATAATACTTTGGGATCAAAATGACCCCCAAATTCTATGATTTAAGCTGTTTTTTAGTGTTTTTTGAAAAAAACACCCGAATCCAAAACACACCCGAATCCGACAAAAAAAATTCGGTGAGGTTTTGCCAAAACGCGGTCGAACCCAAAACACGGCCGCGGAACCGAACCCAAAACCAAAACACAAAACCCGAAAAATTTCAAGTGCACATCTCTAGTAGATAATGGTACCCTTAGAAGTAGGAGCAAAGCTTGAAATTGTACTATTGTGATCATAGATACTGCCACTAGTATTATGTAGCTTCGGAACCACTCCCAGATCTTCACTCAATGAATCACCCTCTTCGAAATTTGTTTTTGGAAGACAACCTCATGTCATGATTGATCCGCACAATGATCAGAAATACACCAATGAGGTGACAGTACAGTACCTTATTGAGATGAGCCAGCATTTGAGAACTTGACAAAAGAACTTGAAACTGTTGATTGCTGGTATGCCAAATACTAACTGTCTTGATTGTGAACCAAGAGACTGTGTGATTGTTCTTATGCTCAGGTTGCCTAATAGACAGGTGGGAAGGACCCTACCAAGTTTTGTTGACAGCACTATCCCAGTGAAAGTAGCCGAGAGAGAGACTTGGGTCCACGATTCCCACTGCAGGAAAGTCGGTAGTCCGGAAGGAACTCGTAAATGGAGTGAGATCGCAAAAGTATCACTAGAGACTCTGTTCCGTGAAGACTGAGAGGCGGCACTGTTGAACACTACATGAGCGTACTAAAGGATTGCAGAAAAACCAGTCATTGTAATTGATTTGTTATGAACAAGAGTTGTTTTGTTCTATTTCTCTTTTCTCTCTTTCCCGCTGACAAACATTTTTTTTCAGGATATTCTATTTTTGCAAGGTTTTTTTATGAGGAGTCGAGTGTGGTACTGGAACTGGTTCTGGAGGAAGGAGTGATTTCCTTATAGGATCCCAGGATTAGCCAATCAGTTTGGTAAAATCAGAGAAAAATCAAAGGTCTAGTAGTTATGGAGTTCAGAGGTAATCAGGAAAATCAGACAATGGCTGTTCACACATTGCAGATAAAGAGCTCATTAATATATGTGGAAGAAAGGTTTATGAGTGGCTCTCCCCGAACGCCGAAGATTTATGTTATTTAGGAAGGACACTACTTATAACCCTTGTTCAATTATTAAACAGACCTAGCATACGTTCCATAAATGGAAAATACGATTTTACTTACCGGTAAATCTATTTCTCGTAGTCCGTAGTGGATGCTGGGGACTCCATAAGGACCATGGGGAATAGATGGGCTCCGCAGGAGACATGGGCACTTTAAGAAAGAATTTAGATTCTGGTGTGCTCTGGCTCCTCCCTCTATGTCCCTCCTCCAGACCTCAGTTAGAGAAACTGTGCCCGGAAGAGCTGACAGTACAAGGAAAGGATTTTGGTAATCCAGGGCAAGATACATACCAGCCACACCAATCACACCGTATAACTTGTGATAAACTTACCCAGTCAACAGTATGAACAACAACAGAGCATCAGTTCAACCCTGATGCAACTATAACATAACCCTTATTGCAGCAATAACTATATACAAGTATTGCAGAAGAAGTCCGCACATGGGACGGGTGCCCAGCATCCACTACAGACTACGAGAAATAGATTTACCGGTAAGTAAAATCTTATTTTCTCTAACGTCCTAGTGGATGCTGGGGACTCCGTAAGGACCATGGGGATTATACCAAAGCTCCCAAACAGGCGGGAGAGTGCGGATGACTCTGCAGCACCGATTGAGCAAACACAAGGTCCTCCTCAGCCAGGGTATCAAACTTGTAGAACTTTGCAAAAGTGTTTGAACCTGACCAAGTAGCCGCTCGGCACAGCTGTAATGCCGAGACCCCTCGGGCAGCCGCCCAAGAAGAGCCCACCTTCCTAGTGGAATGGGCCTTAACTGATTTTGGCAGCGGCAATCCAGCCGCAGAATGAGCCTGCTGACTCGTGTTACAGATCCAGCGAGCAATAGTCTGCTTTGCAGCAGGAGCACCAAGCTTGTTGGAAGCATACAGGATAAACAAAGACTCTGTTTTCCTGACCCTAGCCGTTCTGTCTACATAAACCTTTAAAGCCCTGACCACATCAAGCAACTCGGAATCCTCCAAGTCAGTAGTAGCCACAGGCACCACAATAGGTTGGTTTATATGAAAAGATGAAACCACTTTCGGCAGGAATTGTGGACGGGTCCTCAATTCTACTCTATCCGCATGGAAAACCAGATACGTGCTTTTATGTGACAAAGCCGCCAATTCTGACACACGCCTAGCCGAAGCCAAGGCTAGTAGCATGACCACCTTCCACGTGAGATATTTAAATTCCACCGTTTTGAGTGGTTCAAACCAGTGGGATTTCAGGAAACTCAACACCACGTTAAGATCCCAAGGTGTCACTGGAGGCACAAAAGGGGGCTGGATATGCAGCACTCCCTTTACAAACGTCTGAACTTCAGGTAGAGAAGCCAGCTCTTTTTGAAAGAAAATGGATAGGGCTGAAATCTGGACTTTAATGAAACCCAATTTTAGGCCCAAAGTCACTCCTGACTGTAGGAAGTGAAGGAAACGGCCCAGCTGGAATTCCTCCGTAGGGGCATTCCTGGCCTCACACCAAGCAACATATTTTCGCCATATACGGTGATAATGTTGAGCTGTCACGTCCTTCCTAGCCATTATTAGCGTAGGAATAACCTCATCTGGAATGCCCTTCTCTGCTAGGATCCGGCGTTCAACCGCCATGCCGTCAAACGCAGCCGCGGTAAGTCTTGGAACAGACAGGGCCCCTGTTGCAACAAGTCCTGTCTTAGAGGAAGAGGCCATGGGTCCTCTGTGAGCATTTCTTGCAGATCTGGATACCAAGTCCTTCTCGGCCAATCCGGAACAATGAGTATTGTTCTCACTCCTCTTTTTCTTATGATTCTCAGCACCTTGGGTATGAGAGGAAGAGGAGGAAATACATAGACCGACTGGAACACCCACGGTGTCACCAGTGCATCCACAGCTATCGCCTGAGGGTCTCTTGACCTGGCGCAATACCTCTGTAGCTTTTGTTGAGGCGGGATGCCATCATGTCCACCTGTGGCAGTTCCCACCGACTTGCTATCTGCGTGAAGACTTCTTAATGAAGTCCCCACTCTCCCGAGTGGAGGTCGTGCCTGCTGAGAAAGTCTGCTTCCCAGTTGTCCACTCCCGGGATGAACACTGCTGACAGTGCGCTTACGTGATTCTCCGCCCAGCGAAGAATTCTGGTGGCTTCCGCCATCGCCACCCTGCTCCTTGTGCCGCCTTGTCGGTTTACATGAGCCACAGCGGTGATGTTGTCTGACTGAATCAGAACCAGTTGGTCGCGAAGCAGGGTCTCCGCTTGACGTAGGGCGTTGTATATGGCCCTTAGTTCCAGGATGTTGATGTGGAGGCAAGTCTCCTGACTTGACCACAGACCTTGGAAATTTCTTCCCTGTGTGACTGCTCCCCACCCTCGGAGGCTTGCATCCGTGGTCACCAGGACCAAGTCCTGAATGCCGAATCTGCGGTCCTCGAGAAGGTGAGCACTCTGCAGCCACCACAGGAGAGACACCCTGGCCCTGGGGGATAGGGTGATTAACCGATGCATCTGAAGATGTGATCCGGACCATTTGTCCAGTAAGTCCCCTTGAAAGGTCCTCGCATGGAACCTGCCGAAGGGAAATGGCCTCGTATGATGCCACCATCTTTCCCAGGACTCGAGTGCAGTGATCCACTGACACCTGTTTTGGTTTTAATAGGTTTCTGACCAGTGTCATGAGTTCCTGAGCTTTCTCTATCGGGAGATAAACCCTTTTCTGGTCTGTGTCCAGAATCATGCCCAGGAAAGGCAGACGAGTCGTAGGAATCAACTGCGACTTTGGAATATTTAGAATCCAGCCGTGTTGCCGTAACACTTCCAGAGAACGTGCTACGCTGCTCAGCAACTGCTCTCTTGACCTCGCTTTTATGAGGAGATCATCGAAGTATGAGATAATTGTGACCCCTTGCTTCCGCAGGAGTACCATCATTTCCGCCATTACCTTGGTAAATATTCTCGGAGCCGTGGAGAGACCAAACGGCAACGTCTGAAATTGGTAATGACAATCATGTACCACAAATCTGAGGTACGCCTGATGAGGTGGATAAATGGGGACATGAAGGTATGCATCCTTTATGTCCAGAGACACCATAAAATCCCCCCCTTCCAGGCTTGCGATGACCGCTCTCAGCGATTCCATCTTGAATCGGAACCTTTTCAGGTACATGTTCAGGGATTTTAAATTCAATATGGGTCTGACCGAACCGTCCGGTTTCGGTACTACAAACATGGTCGAATAATAACCCCTTCCTTGTTGAAGGAGGGGAACCTTGACCACCACCTGTTGAATATACAATTTGTGAATTGCAGTTAACACTATTTCCCTCTCGAGGGGGGAAGCCGGCAGGGCCGATTTGAGGTATCGGTGAGGGGGCATCTCTTCGAATTCCAGCTTGTATCCCTGAGACACAATATCTATTGCCCCGGGATCCAACTTGGAGTGAACCCACTTGTGGCTGAAATTTCGGAGACGCGCCCCCACCGGGCCTAGCTCCGCCTGTGGAGCCCCAGCGTCATGCGGTGGATTTTGTGGAAGCCGGGGAGGACTTCTGTTCCTAGGAACTAGCTGTGATGTGCAGCTTCTTTCCTCTGCCCCTGCCAAAAAAGGACGCACCTCGGACTTTCTTGCTTTTCTGTGATCGAAAGGACTGCATTTTGTAATATGGTGCTTTCTTAGGCTGTGAGGAAACATATGGCAAAAAATTTGACTTTCCAGCAGTAGCTGTGGAGACCAGGTCCGAGAGACCCTCCCCAAACAATTCCTCACCCTTGTAAGGTAAAACCTACATGTGCCTTTTTGAGTCGGCATCACCTGTCTATTGCCGAGTCCACAGGACCCTTCTGGCAGAAATCGACATAGCATTTATTCTAGAACCCAGTAGACTAATGTCTCTTTGAGCATCTCTCATATATAGGACAGCGTCTTTTATATGCCCCAGGGTCAATAATATAGTATCCTTGTCTAAGGTATCAAGTTCTTCAGACAGGGTGTCCGTCCATGCTGCTACAGCACTACACACCCAGGCCGACGCGATCGACGGCCTCAGTAAGGTACCTGAATGTGTATAAATGGACTTCAGGGTACCCTCCTGCTTTCTATCTGCAGCATCTTTGAGGGTAGCTGTATCCTGTGACGGCAGGGCTATCTTCTTGGATAAGCGTGTTAAAGCTTTGTCCATCCTAGGGGAGGATTCCCAGCGTAACCTGTTCATTGGCGGGAATGGATACGCCATAAGAATCCGTTTGGAAATCTGCAGTTTTTTATCTCATTGTGATATATTGAATACATATCCTTTTAATAACAAATATATACATCAATGAGCTTTGGAACTCAGATAATGTGTGGGTGTATTGTTTTCTCTTATGGGATGCAGTGTTTTGCGATATATAGCGCACATTCATAGCACATGGTAATAAGAGGTGCAGGCGTTTACAAAATATATTAGAGCGGGCATTTTAAATATTTGTGAGAAAGCAATTTGGCATTCTCACCTGGATAGTAAATGAAGCAAAAGCTGTAAAAATCATAAAACGTGTCAACCTTTTAACTGTCTTTCAACCACCTCCCGTACCTTATAGCACAAAAGAATCCTAGTAGAAGAAAGTGTGTAATCTCCACTGGAGCCACATCGTGAGTGAAAAAACAGAATTAAATAGTACTTCTCTTGTAGTGTTTAGCCTCAATATATATATTTTTCTTACATGGAGAGAAAAATAAAACAAATATGGTGCAATATTGTCAAAGAAGTAACACATTTTATTGAAATGAAAGTTAGCTCAAAGAGAGCACTGGACATTTATATACTAATTAACTCTGGGCAAGAGTAGCATAGCAAACAAAAAAAAATGTGATATAGGGTAATTAGCTTGTTAGAGGGATGAATTTGTGTAGGTGCTCAAACAGGATCCAACACAGCTTTTTAGGTAAATGCAAGGAATGGTTCTTCACTTTCAGCATAAATGGAACTCCACAAGTGAACAAAAATAGGATTTTAATTACCTACCGGTAAATCCTTTTCACGTTTTCTGTAGAGGATGCTGGGGTCCATTTAGTACCATGGGTTATAGACTGGTCCTTTGGGAGCCACTGGCACTTTAAGAGTTTAATAGGCTGTCTCCTCCCTCTATGCCCCTCCTACCAGACTCAGTCTAGAAACTGTGACCGAGGAGGCGGACATACTTCGAGAGAAGGAAATACACAGATAGTGGCGAGATTCACACCAGCTCACACATAACAAAAAGTAAAGCCAAGCTAACCAACTTGAAACAATTCAGCAACGGCTGAAACAACAATACTAAACCAAGTAACAATGCAGGAATACGAAGCACTGGGCGGGCGCCCAGCATCCTCCATGGACTACGAGAAAAGGATTTACCGGTAGGTCATTAAAATCCTATTTTCTCATGTCCTAGAGGATGCTGGGGTCCATTTAGTACCATGGGGATGTACCAAAGCTCCCAGTATGGGAGGGAGAGTGCTGAGGTTCCTGCAGAACAGATTGACCAAACTTTAGGTCCTCAGAGGCCAAAGTATCGAATTTGTAGAACATGGCAAATGTGTTCGACCCAGACCAAGTAGCTGCTCGGCAAAGCTGTAAAGGCGAGACACCCCGGGCAGCCGCCCAGGAAGAACCCACTTTACGAGTAGAGTGGGCCCTAACAGATTTTGGACACGGCAAGTCTGCCATCGAATAAGCATGCTGGATAGTAAACCTGATCCAGCGAGAAATCGTCTGCTTAGAAGCAGGACACACAACCTTGTTAGGATCATAAAAGGACAAATAAAGCATCCGACTTCCTGTGACGAGAAGTTCTTTTCACATAAATTTTCAAAGCCCTCACCACATCAAAGAACTTTGAGGTAATTGAAGAGTCAGTAGCCCCTGGCACCACAATAGGTTGGTTGATATGAAAAGCTGACACAACCTTCGGAAGAAATTGCGGACGCGTTCTGAGCTCAGCCCTATCTTCATGGAAAATCAAGTAGGGGTTCTTGCAAGAAAATGCCCCCTATTTTGACACACCTCTAGCAGATGCCAATGCCAACAGTGTGATCGCCCTCCACGTAAGAAACTTGATGTCCACCTCCTGCAAAGGTTCGAACCAATCCGATTGCAGGAACTGCAGCACCACATTAAGATTCAAGGGTGCCCTTGGAGGCACAAAGGGTGGTTGGATATGCAGAACCCCTTTCAAGAATGTCTGAACCTCAGGGAGGGCAGCCAATTGTTTCTGGAAGAAAATGGACAAGGCCGAAATCTGAACCTTTATCGAGCCCAAGTGGAGGTCCACGTCCACACCTGCCTGCAGAAAGAGGAGAAACCGTCCCAGCTGAAATTCCACCGTAGGAAACTTCTTGGATTCACATCAGGACACATACTTTTTCCAAATCCGATGGTAATGTTTAGACGTAACTCCCTTCCTAGTTTGAATCAGGGTAGGAATAAACTCTTTCGGAATGCCCTTCCAAGCTAAGATCTGGCGTTCAACCTCCATGCCGTCAAACGTAGCCGCGGTAAGTCTTGATAGGCAAACGGACCCTGTTGCAGAAGATCATTGCGAAGAGGAAGAGGCCTTGGAACCTCCACCAGTAATTCCAGAAGATCCGTGTACCGAGCCCTCCTTGGTCAGTCCAGAGCAATGAAGATCGCCTGAATTCTTGTTCTTTTTATTAGTTTGAGAATCCTTGGGATGAGTAGAAGTGGAGGGAACACATACACTGACTTGAACACCCACGGAGTTACCAGTGCGTCCACCGCCACTGCCTGTTGGTCTCTCAACCTGGAACAGTACCTCAGAAGCTTCTTGTTGAGGCAATAGGCCATCATATCTACCCGAAGTACACCCCATCAGCTTGTCACCTCTGCGAACACCTCCGGGTGGAGGCTCCATTCTCCTGGATGGAGATTGTGTCTGCTGAGGAAGTCCGCTTCCCAGTTGTCCACTCCCAGAATGAAGATTGCTGATAGCGCCATTGCGTGCTTTTCTGCCTAGAGGAGGATTCTTGTTATCTCTGACATTGCCGCTCTGCTCTTCGTTCCACCCTGTCGGTTTATGTAGGACACTGCCGTTACATTGTCCGACTGAACCTGAATGGCCCGAGCTTGCAGAAGATGCGCCGCTTGAAGAAGGCCATTGTATATGGCCCTTAGTTCCAGAATGTTTATCGGAAGGATGTATTCCAGACTTGACCACCTTCCTTGAAAGTTTTCCCCTTGGGTGACCGCTCCCCAACCTCTGAGACTTGCATCCATGGTTAGAAGTATCCAATTCTGAATCCCGAACCTGCGGCCCTCGAGTAGGTGAGAAGTTTGTAGCCACCAGAGGAGTGAAATTCTGGCTTTCTGCGATAGGCGTATCCGCCGGTGCATGTGAAGGTGTGATCCTGACCACTTGTCCAGGAGATCTAGTTGGAAGAACCTTGCATGGAATCTTCAGTATTGTAGAGCCTCGTAGGAGGCAACTATCTTCCCCAGAAGGCGAATGCACTGATGAACAGACATGCGGGCTGGCTTCAAGACATCCCGAACCATTGATTGGATCACCAACGCTTTCTCCACTGGCAGAAACACCCGCTGCACTTCCGTGTCGAGTATCATCCCCAGGAAGGGCAGTCTCCTTGTCGGCTCTAAATGTGACTTTGTTAGGTTCAGGATCCACCAGTGATCCTGGAGTAGTCGAGTTGAGAGAGCAATACTCTGCAACAACCTCTCCCTGGAAGATGCTTTTTTCAGCATATCGTCCAGATATGGAATTATGTTTACTCCTTGCCTTCGAAGGAGTAGCATCATCTATGCCATGATCTTGGTGAACACCCTTAGTGCTGTGGAGAGGCCAAAAGCCAGTGCCTGGAACGGATGGTGACAATCCAGCAGCGCAAATCAGATAAGCCTGTTGAGACAACCAGATCGGAATGTGAAGGTACGCATCCTTGATATCCAGAGATACTAGGAATTCCACCTCTTCCAGACCTGAGATCACCGCTCTCAGAGACTCATCTTGAATTTGCATTCCCTCAAGTAAGGGTTCAATGACTTGAAGAATCTGTGAGGTGGGATTTCCTGAAACTCCAGTTCGTAGCCCTGGGTAACAATGTCTGTCACCTAGGGGTCTAGGCATGATGACGCCCAGATGTGACTGAAATTTTTTAGTCTCGCTCCCACCTGCCTGATCTCCAGGCTGGGAGGTCCACCGTCATGCTGAAGATTTTGAGGAAGCAGAACCTGGTTTCTGTTCCCGAGAACCTGTTGGTGCAGATTTTCTGGATTTTCCCCGACCACCCCTAAAGAAGGTGGAAGGGGATTTGAATTTTTAAAATTTTGCGGACCGAAAGGACTGCAGTGTAGACGTAGGATAAGATTTCCTAGTCGGTGGTGCTTCTGAGGGGAGAAAGGTTGACTTACCTGCAGTTGCTGTGGAGATCCATGCATCCAATGTGTCCCCAAACAGAGCCTGACCTGTAAAACTGCCATGGAAGTAGCCCTCGCATTCAGCATGCCAAGGTCCTTCATGGCCTCCACCATGAACCCAGTAGAATCCTGTATGGACGCAAAAACAATTCAATGTCACACCTATCCATAGTATCCAAGTCCTCTAGTAATGTGCCTGACCACTTTACTATGGCTTTAGAAATCCACGCACAAGCAATAGTGGGCCTTAAAGTCACGCCTGTAGCAGTGTATAGTGATTTGAGCGTAGTCTCAAACTTGCGGTCAGCCGGCTCTTTTAGGGCGGTAGAACCAGGGACAGGTAAAACCACCTTTTTAGACAACCTAGAAACAGAAGCGTCTATTATAGATGGATTTTTCCACTTCTTGCTATCCTCCTCAGGGAATGGGAAAGCAATGAGAATTCTTTTAGGGATCTGGATTTTTTCTCTTGGGGTTTTCCCAGGATTTTTCAAATAAAGAATTTAACTCCTTAGAAGATGGGAAGGTGAGCGACGATTTCCTATTTTCCGTAAAATAAGATTCTTCTACTTGTTCAGGAACCTTCTCAGAAATATGTAAAACATCCCTAATGGCTTCAATCATTAGCTGCACCCGCTTAGCAAGGGATGCATCACCCCCCTGCATATCCCCATCACCGCCCCCTGTATCAGAGTCGGTATCAGTATCAACTTGCATTATCTGGGCAAGGGTACGCTTCTTTGGGTATGTAGGGTGGTTAGTAGAGGAAGTAGTGGGAGCTGAATGCTGCAACCCCTCTACAGATTTTCTCAAATACTACGTTTTTCTCATTATGGGACATCCTTGATGACATCTGGTATATTATTCACCTTAAAGAATCCACCCATGGGGGTTCAGATTCAGAAGGCTGGGAAAGCACATTGCAGTCCTGAGTACATGGAATAGACATGAAAAAGAGAGAGAAAGGGTTCGAAATGCCCTAGAGTGGTGCACACAAAGTTTAATTAAAATATAACTTTTAATGTAATATATGGGAAAACCAGCGAATATTAAAAGGAAAAGTAAAGTAGTGTAAATAAGACAGAAATCGTGATTAAAATTGAGAGAGCTGCGCACTAGATGTCACCCAAATGACTTCTATATTGTTCATACGGTTACAGATTAATGAAGAGTGTATCAGGAGTATGTAATTCCTGTATAGCTGTGTTTCTTTCTACTAGCTATAGAGGAACTCCTTCAATAAGTGTCTCAAAATGTTCTAATCCCTCCCAGGATTCATGAGATGAGACTATTGTGAAAACAGGACTCCAATTTTCATAGTGTGTGCTATAATAGAATGATGGTAATCCAGGGCTGTTTCTAGCCAATTTGGCTCCCAGTGCGAGATTTAAAAATGCGCCCCCCCATGACATAAAAAATATGCCCCCCCCCAATTAGATGGAAAAAAAAACTTGCGCGCGCACTCGGCAAGGGGGCGTGGCCTCATCTAAATGGGTGAGGCCTCATTTAAATGGGCATGGCCTCGTCTGAAAAGACTACCTCACAATCCAGTTTTTGACCCTGCTCCAACAAATCACGACCACCACAGGAAAAATTTTTTTTTACCATATTAAGCCCCACACAGTAATGCCCCCTGCACCATATTATGCCGCACACCGCAATGCCCTTGATACATTAAATCCCCACACTACGGCAGGCGCGAGTTCCCATTTCACACATTACGGCGCCATTTTCTCTTCACAGTGCAGCTGGAAGACAGCTCCCCAGGCTCTCCCCTGTAGTTTTCAGGCTCAAAGGGTTAAAAAGAGAGGGGGGCACTAAATTTAGGCGCAATATATGTATACAAGCAGCTATTTGGGGAAAAATCACTCAGTTATAGTGTTAATCCCTGCATTATATAGCGCTCTGGTGTGTGCTGGCATACTCTCTCTCTGTCTCCCCAAAGGACTTTGTGGGGTCCTGTCCTCAGTCAGAGCATTCCCTGTGTGTGTGCGGTGTGTCGGTACGGCTGTGTCGACATGTTGGATGAGGAAGGTTACGTGGAGGCGGAGCAGAGGCCGATAAATGGGATGTCGCCCCCTGTGGGGCCGACACCAGAGTGGATGGATAGGTGGAAGGTATTAACCGACAGTGTCAACTCCTTACATAAAAGGCTGGATGACGTAACAGCTGTGGGACAGCCGGCTTCTCAGCCCGCGCCTGCCCAGGCGTCTCAAAGGCCATCAGGGGCTCAAAAAAAACTCCCGTTACCTCAGATGGCAGACACAGATGTCGACACGGAGTCTGACTCCAGTGTCGACGAGGTTGAGACATATACACAATCCACTAGGAACATCCGTTACATGATCTCGGCAATGAAAAATGTGTTACGCATTTTCTGACATGAACCCAAGTACCACATAAAAGGGGTTTTATTTTTGGGGAGAAAAAGCAGCCAGTGTTTTGTTCCCCCATCAGATGAATGAATGAAGTGGGTAAAGAAGCGTGGTTTCCCCCGATAAGAAACTGGTAATTTCTAAAAAGTTACTGATGGCGTACCCTTTCCCGCCAGAGGATAGGTCACGTTGGGAGATATCCCTTAGGGTGGATAAGGCTCTCACACGTTTCTCAAAAGGTGGCACTGCCGTCTTAGGATACGGCCACCTTGAAGGAACCTGCTGATAAAAAGCAGGAGGCGATCCTGAAGTCTGTATTTACACACTCAGGTTATATACTGAAACCTGCAATTGCCTCAGCATAAATAGTGCTGCTGCAGCGTGGTCTGATACCCTGTCAGATAATATTAATACGCTAAGACAGGGATAATATTTTGCTAACATTGAGCATATTTAAGACGTTGTCTTATATATAAAGGATGCACAGAGGGATATTTGCCGGCTGGCATCCAGAATTAATGCAATGTCCATTCTGCCAGGAGGGTATTAGAAACCCGGCAGTGGACAGGTGATGCTGCATTTAAAAGGCACATGGAGATTCTGCCTTATAAGGGTGAGGAATTGTTTGGGGATGGTCTCTGGGACCTCGTATCCACAGCAACAGCTGGGAAGAAAATTTTTTACCTCAGGTTTCCTCACAAAAGCCTAAGAAAGCACCGTATTTTCAGGTACAGTCCTTTCGGCTTCAGAAAAGCAAGCGGGTCAAAGGCGCTTCCTTTCTGCACAGAGACAAGGGAAGAAGGAAAAAGCTGCACCAGTCAGCCAGTTCCTAGGATCAAATATCTTCCCTCGCTTCCTCTGAGTCCACCGCATGATGCTGGGGCTCCACAGGTGGAGACAGGTGCGGTGGGGGCGCGTCTCGGGAACTGCAGGGACCAGTGGGCTTGCCCACAGGTGGATCCCTAGGTTCTGCAAGTAGTATCACAGGGATACAGGCTGGAGTTCGAGACGACTCCCCCTCGCCGTTGCCTCACATCAGCCTTGCCTGCTGCCCTCGGAGAAAGGTAGTACTGGCGGCAATTCACAAGCTGTACTTCCAGCAGGTGAAATCAAGGTACCCCTCCTTCAACAAGGCCGGGGTTACTATTCCAAAATGTTGTGGTACCGAAACCAGACGGTTCGGTGAGACCCATTCTAAAATTGAAATCCTTGAACACTTATATACGAAGGTTCAAGTTCAAAATGGAATCGCTCAGGGCGATTATTGCAAGCCTGGAAAATTTCAGGGTATCACTGGACATCAAGGATACTTACCTGCATGTCCCTATTTACCCTCTTCACCAGGTGTGCCTCAAAATTGTGGTACAGGATTGTCATTACCAATTCCAGACGTTGCCGTTGGTCTGTCCCCGGCACCGAGGGTATTTACCAAGGTAATGGCCGAAGTACTTATCCCGTACTTGGACGATCTCCTTATAAAGGCGAGGTCCAGGGAGCAGTTGTTCGTCGGAGTAGCACTATCTCGGGAAGTGCTACAACAGCACGGCTGGAGTCTGAATATTCCAAAGTCGCAGCTGGTTCCTACGACGCGTCTACTGTTCCTGGGTATGGTTCTGGACACAGAACAGGATAAAAAGGGTTTCTCCCAGAGGAGAAGTCCAAGGAGTTGGCGTCTCTAGGCGGAGACCTCCTAATACAAATACAGGTATCGGTGCTTCAATGCACGCGAGCCTTGGGAAAGATGGTAGCTTCTTACGAAGAATTTCCATTCGCCAAGTCCCATGCAAGGATCTTCCAGTGGGATCTGTTGGACAAGTGGTCCGGGTCGCATCCTCAGATGCATCGGCGGATAACCCTGTCTCCAAGGGCCAGGGTGTCGCTGTGGTGGTGACTGCAGAGTGCTCATCTTCTAGAGGGCCGCAGATTCGGCATACAGGACTGGGTCCTGGTGACCACGGATGCCAGCCTTCAAGGCTGGGGGGCAGTCACACAGGGAAGAAACTTCCAAGGCCTATGGAAAAGTCAGGAGACTTCCCTACACATAAATGTTCTGGAACTGTGGGCCATTTACAATGCCCTAAGTCAGGCTAGACCCTGCTTCAACACCGGCCGGTGCTGATCCAGTCAGACAACATCACGGCGGTCGCTCATGTAAACCGACAGGGCGGCACAAGAAGCAGGATGGCGATGGCAGAAGCCACAAGGATTCTCCGATGGGCGGAAAATCATGTGTTAGCACTGTCAGCAGTGTTCATTCCCGGAGTGGACATCTGAGAAGCAGACTTTCTCAGCAGACACGACCTCCACCCGGGAGAGTGGGGACTTCATCCAGAAGTCTTCCAAATGATTGTACACCGTGGGGAAAGGCCACAGGTGGACAGGATGGCGTCCCGCCTCAACAAAAAGCTACAAAGATATTGCGCCAGGTCAAGGGACCCTCAGGCGATAGCTGTGGACGCTCTGGTAACACCGTGGGTGTACCAGTCGGTGTATGTGTTCCCTTCTCTGCCTCTCATACCCAGGGTAATGAGAATAATAAGAAGGAGAGGAGTAAGAACTATACTCATTGTTCCGGGTGGCCAAGAAGAGCTTGGCACCCAGAACTCCAAGAAATGATCTCAGAGGACCCATGGCGTCTGCCGCTCAGACAGGACCTGCTGCAGCAGGGGGCCTGTCTGTTCCAAGACGTACCACGGCTGCGTTTGACGGCATGGCGGTTGAACGCCGGATCCTGAAGGAAAAAGGCATTCCGGAGGAAGTTATCCCTATGCTATTTAAAGCTAGGAAAGAAGTGAACGCACACCATTATCACCGCATATGGCGGAAATATGTTGCATGCTGTGAGGCCAGTAAGGCCCCAAAGGAGGAATTTCAGCTAGGTCGATTTCTGCACTTCCTACAGTCAGAGGTGACTATGGGCCTAAAATTGGGTTCCATTAAGGTCCAGATTTCGGCTCTATCGATTTTCTTCCAAAATAGAACTGGCTTCACTGCCTGAAGTTCAGACTTTTGTTAAGGGAGTGCTGCATAGTCAGCCCCCGTTTGTGCCTTCAGTGGCACCGTGGGATCTCAACGTAGTGTTGGATTTCCTGAAGTCGCATTGAGTTGAGCCACTTAAATCCGTGGAGCTACAATACCTCAGGTGGAAAGTGGTCATTCTGTGGGCCTTGGCGTCGGCCAGGCGTGTATCAGAATTGGCGGCTTTGTCTAAAGCTCTTATCTGTATTTTATATGGATAAGGCGGAATTGAGGACTCGTTCCCAATTCCTTCCTAAGGTGGTAGCAGTTTTTCATGTGAACCAACCTATTGTGGTGCCTGCGGCTACTTGGGACTTGGAGGATTCCAAGTTTCTGGACGTAGTCAGGGCCCTGAAAAGTATATGTTTCCAGGACGGCTGGAGTCAGGAAAACTGACTCGCTATTTATCCTGTATGCACCCAACAAGCTGGGTGCTCCTGCTTCTAAGCAGACTATTGCTCGCTGGATCTGTAGCACGATTCAACTTGCACATTCTGTGGCTGGACTGCTGCACCCTAAATCTGTGAAAGCCCATTCCACGAGGAAAGTGGGCTCTTCTTGGGCGGCTGCCCGAGGGGTCTCGGCTTTACAAATTTGCCGAGCTGTTACTTGGTCGGGTTCAAACACTCTTGCAAGAGTCTACAAGTTTGATACCCTGGCTGAGGAGGACCTAGAGTTTGCTCATTCGGTGCTGCAGAGTCATCCGCACTCTCCCGCCCGTTTGGGAGCTTTGGTATAATCCCCATGGTCCTTACGGAGTCCCCAGCATCCACTTAGGACGTTAGAGAAAATAAGATTTTACTCACCGGTAAATCTATTTCTCGTAGTCCGTAGTGGATGCTGGGCGCCCATCCCAAGTGCGGATTGTCTGCAATACTTGTATATAGTTATTGCCTAACTAAAGGGTTATTGTTGAGCCATCTGTTGAGAGGCTCAGTTGTTATCATACTGTTAACTGGGTATAGTATCACAAGTTATACGGTGTGATTGGTGTGGCTGGTATGAATCTTACCCGGGATTCAAAATCCTTCCTTATTGTGTCAGCTCTTCCGGGCACAGTATCCTAACTGAGGTCTGGAGGAGGGTCTTAGTGGGAGGAGCTAGTGCACACCAGGTAGTCCCAAAGCTTTCTTTAGTTGTGCCCAGTCTCCTGCAGAGCCGCTAATCCCCATGGTCCTTACGGAGTCCCCAGCATCCACTACGGACTACGAGAAATAGATTTACCGGTGAGTAAAATCTTATTATTTAAATAATTCAAAGAAGTGCACTAGTAGTAAAACCTTCATAATAATATTCTGATACCTTGATATACTATACGCCCATAATGTCACAGTTTTTGAACATATGTTGTGATGTTCAAGGAAAGAGTTTCATTAACATGTGCTTTCAATAGGTCTATAATAGCTGAGAGATTATTATAAATGTGAACCGTGTCACTGTTATAACGTATATTTAGTCCTTTATTCAGTAATTTTCAATATATGCACGTGTATATCAAGTGTTTGATGTTGCTTATATCAGGACTGAATACTACAATCTACGTGAACACCTTTCACATTTGCTGCACACAGTATAATTCAATATGCACAAAAGAGTCTAACATGAATTTCTAACTGTTTTCTCTACATATCCCCGCAGCTTGCATGGGCTAGACACTCTTCATTTAATCAATACTATCTAATCTAACATAGTAAATGTCTGGTGACTATAAACATAAAGCCACATAAATATAATATAAACAATATAGCCACATAAAGGGATAAAGTGCTAAGAAAATAACTTTGTGACTAGGGACTGCTGATTCATTTCTGTCAGCGGTGACGTTAGCTATAAACAAACCCTTCACTTTGTTACAACTTAACAAGATAAGATTATCACGTATCAACCGTCAAAAGACATCAGGCTGCCAGAGCTCAATTTGTGAACTGACAGCAGCTGTTTCTCTTTTATGCGATACAAATGTATCATATGTTTATTGGTTCTTCTCTAGAGGATGTAACAACATTTATGAAGTGCAGGAGGGCACTCAGATGCTTTTGAGATATATTTAAAGTCTAACCAGATTTCTGTTACCACTTTTGTGATACATTGAAAACATAGCTCACAGCTTTGGGAGATTAAGTTTACTACTGCTATTACTGAAACACAGTAAACTATTAGAGTATTACCATCATTCTATTATAGCACACACTATGAAAATTGGAGTCCTGTTTTCACAATAGTCTCATCTCATGAATCCTGGGAGGGATTAGAAAATTTTGAGACACTTATTGAAGGAGTTCCTCTATAGCTAGTAGAAACACAGCTATACAGGAATTACATACTCCTGATACACTCTTCATTAATCTGTAACCGTATGAACAATATAGAAGTCATTTGGGTGACATCTAGTGCGCAGCTCTCTCAATTTTAATCACGATTTCTTTCTTATTTACACTACTTTACTTTTCCTTTTAATATTCGCTGGTTTTACCATATATTACATTAAAAGTTATATTTTAATTAAACTTTGTGTGCACCACTCTAGGGCATTTCGAACCCTTTCTCTCTCTTTTTCATGCAGATTTACTTTGCCTGTGGTAGCACCCCCTAAATGGTTATGAATAACGCAAATGTGTTTTGAATAATATGAATTGGGGTCATTCTCATAATAAAAATTAAACCTGTGCGACCAGTACTACAGTTACATGGAATAGACTCCTCTGGAGAAGATACACACTCTGCAGCACATGATACAGAGCCATACACTTACACACACATACAGGAAAATGTCAGACACAGTTTCCCCCAGAGTACCTTCGGAGAGTCACAGAGTATAAGGAGCCAGCCACACAGCGCCCCTGTGGACAGTTATTATGATAAAAGCCCAGCGCTGACTAATCAACCTTAATAGGTTAAATAGTACTAACTACACTCCCCCCCCCGACCCCCCCCCCCCCCCCCGTCTATAACACCCTGGTACCGCAGTAACTGGAGTTATGTGGGGTTGAGCGCTCCCTGTCAGCATCCTGTTCAGCGTTCTGCAGGGAGAAAATGGCACTGGTGAGTGCTGGATCCGCTCGGAGAAGCCCCGTCCCCTGTAATGCCGCACGGCTTCCCGCACAATGATTATACTGGTCTGAGGTCTCATGGTGCTAACAGCGGGATTAGCCCATTAGCTCAGAGGTTCCCAAATGCGGTCCTCAAGGCACCCCAACAGTCCAGGTTTTAGGTATATTCATGGCTCAGCACAGATGGTCAAATCAAATTGACTAAGGTGCTAATTAAGTCACCTGTGGCCAAGCATGGATACATTTAAAACCAGGACCGTTGGGGTGCCTTGAGGACCGCGTTTGGGAACCTCTGCATTAGCTATATACACCAGTGTTGTTTATCTTGCTGGCCCAGGATGCCCCTCAGCAGCGTCTACATACACATGTTGCTGAGCCTGTATGGAGCGCAGTCTGCCAGAGCTGCGCTCCCACCCTTGTGCCGCCATTCCCGCCGGCAACCCACTAACCGGGCCACCGGCGCTGTACTCACCACTCTTTTCTTTCTTCTGGCTCTGTTAGGGGGTGGCGACCATGCTGCGGGAGTGAGCGGTCGCCTCATGGGCTTGCGACCAGCACCCTCAGGAGCTCAGAGTCCTGTCAGCGGAGTTTGAGAACCATTAACTTCTAGAGTTGGTTCCTACTCCTCCCCTTCCCCCCCCCCCCTCCCAAGTCCCACGAAGCAGGGAGGCTGTTGCCAGCAGCCTCCCTGTACCTAACACTCTTTAAAAAAAAAACTAGAAAAACTCCTAAGACTGGCTCCTCTGGGCACATTTTCTAAACTGAGTCTGGTAGGAGGTGCATAGAGGGAGGAGCCAGCCCACACTATTAAACTCTTAAAGTGCCAGTGGCTCCCAAAGGACCCATCTATACCCCATGGTACTAAATGGACCCCAGTATCCTCTAGGACGCAACATTGACTAGCGTTTTCACCTCTGACTAGCTTTGGAAAGCTAATCTGCAAACAGTTTCTTAAATGAAAAGTTCCAGTTCTGTCTCACAGGTACCATGCAGTCTCAGTCCTGCTTCCTGAAGGCATAACAGGCTTAAGCGTACTCACTCAAGGCTCCCTATCTGGCTTCTTCCTAATCGAGTGTAGCTCAGTCCCAGACTTTCATTGACGTGGATTAGGTCTACAGTCAATAGGTCTACCACAAATGGTAGACATGCATTAGGTAGACAGGGTCAGGAGGTCGACATAGTATAGGTAGACAGTAGACCTGGTCAAAAAGGTCAACACAGAAGAGGTAGACAAATTTTTTGTTCTATGGGTGTTTTGTCACAAGCCCCGTTTACTAGCCATTATTCGGGCTAGGTGCCTCGCTGCACTTGGCAGAGGTTACTATTCCCAATCGTAGTCCACGTGGATGGTAAAGTGCAGGGGGGAGGGGGGGACACACCTCTTTAAAAAGAAAAACTTGTTTACCATTATCATGTCATTAACACTGCCTGTTGACCATTAGTGGTAGACCTATTGACTGTAGTCCTTTTTAATGTAGATCTGTAGTCCGGACACAGAGCTACATAGCCTTCTGTTCCTCAATGGCTCATTGAGCTCTGTCTGAAAAAGGCATAGCCTGTCCTGACAGCAGTCTTCCAGTCTGATTCTTCACTGCAACAGTTAGGTGTGGGCAGATCCCTCCAGCCAAACTCAATGCATGTGTCAATATTGTAATTTTCCCTTGTACTGCCCACTATGTGATAACTAGCTCCATCTCTAGATGAAACAAGCAGTATCAAGCTGTGACTTTGTAGCACCCTCTCACCTGGAAGTAGGAAAGTGTCCAGCATTATTTTGCATTGGGGAAATTCAGAATACCCTCAGTGATTAACCAGACACTCCTGAGTCCAGGTAGGTACTGCCCCACTGCTGATCACACTTGAAGAGCCTTAACTCATTTCAAGATGTGTAACTATTCCTCAAAAGGCAAATTAATCTGGACCTACTGCCTGTCAATCTTTTGAGCCACACCCACCCAAACATCATCCTCATCCTCCTCCTCCTCCTCCTCCGATTTTGGCAATGCCTGGACTTCTGGAGCCCCCTGATTTAGGCAAGAACTTTTTTTTTTTGTTAGTGTAACAATTTTTTCATTAATGTATCACTTCATAATACAATAACAGCAGTATCAGCAATGAAAAGGTATAAGTACATGCAATCAACATAGTACATTGAACAGAAAAATCGTCCGTGCCAAGTAGAGAGGTCCACAATGTATGATAAGGTTCCATATTGTAGTTCTGCTGATAACATATTATTGTAAATAAATTAGAAATTATAGTACAAAGAAAAAAACCTGCTAGTCTCCATGTTACGGGGTTATGAGGAGGCCGGGCCCAAATGACACCACCAACACAATTTGCAAACACTATGGGAGGGTCACCAATTGCCAGTCTAGTCCCATTTGAAAGTCAATGGGGAAAGTGGCAATATAACTTTCCCAGGACTCGAAAAATCACCCCACCAATTTGTCTTTCTGTATAGTAGTTTCTATCCAGTGCATTTGAAATAGGTGATGTAATTTCCCCTTCATTAGGAGTAGGGTTAAGGAGATTTAAGGATCCAGGACTGCAAAATCGCCTTTTATGCAGCCGCACTTATTGCCAAAAGCAACCTTTTGCATCCCTTTGTAACTCTGTCCCGTCTGGATTATCCCAAAAAACTGCCCATTCTGCTGTGAAAGGAATTAAATTAATCAGGTGTTCCATGACATATCGCCGTACTTGGAGCCAAAAGTGGCGGATCAAAAGGCATAGCCAAAAACAATGCAGGAGATCAGATTTGGGCGTATGGCATTTCAGACATCTATCCGAATCCGTCATGCCCGCCATGTATTGTTTATACGGGGAAAAATAGGCCCTATGGACTATATTGTAAAACATTTCCTGGTATTGTGCCGAGGGCAGAAATTAACAAGATTGAAGTAAACTGTTTCAATATACTTCACATGTAAGCCAAGGGAAATCAAATGCCCACTTGTGCATCCCAGATTGTGATTGAGAATGATCCAGTAGAATGGTACGTTTTCTATAATGCATGGACAGAGCCCGTTTCGTGGCAGGCGGGGTCATTAGACTAGCATATAGATCAGGCATGTCCAAACTGCGGCCCTCCAGCTGTTGAGAAACTACACATCCCAGCATACCCTGACACAGCTTTAGCATTCACTGACAGCAAAACTGTGTCAAGGCATGCTGGGATATGTAGTTTCACAACAGCTGGAGGGCCGCAGTTTGGACATGCCTGATCTAGATCATTAATGAAATCAGCCTCCGATAGAGCTTTAAGCACCGAGCTGGCATAGTGTTGCATCTGAAAAAATGCTAGCAGGAGACCACAAACAAACGTGTAAATCTCCCGTGCCTGTGCAAACGTCAATGGTTTCCCAGTAGTCCCATCAATCATGTGTCGTATGTTTTTCAGGCCCTCTTTATTGAACAAGGTGAATGGAAAGATCGCCTCCCCATGTTCGAACTCCGCATTATCCAGGAATGTTAGAAACAAGGATTTATGTCCTCCTAAATTCCTAGCTCGCCTAAGAATATGCCATAGACGATAGACTGTCCACAGAAGAGGGTTGTCTTTTAATTCTTGGTCTAATTCCACCTCTACACCGTGAAGGAAAGATATCAGGTTTCTGGACGAATTGTGCCACCGGTTGTGTATTAGCATAAATGTCACTATTATTTAACCAGTCTCTTAGAAATCTCAATAAAGAAGCATGGTTATAAAGTTGGACGTTCGGAAAGTTAATTCCCCTGTTAGCTTTAGGTTGTTGTAATTTATGCATAGCAATACGTGGTCTTTTGCCCTTCCATATAAATTGTCTGAACAGTTTGGTTATGTGTGACAAGTCAGATCTACTTAGTAGTATAGGTAGGGACTGCAAGCTGTACAACAGTTTTGGGAACGTGCACATTTTAATCAAATTAGCCCTTCCAAGCCTCCAGCTCTTTCGCTATGGAGTCAAACGCCACCTTAACATTCAGTCTACTGTATATAAGTCCGGGGGATATTTGGGGAGTCTGATGCCCAAGTATGTAATATATGTGTTAGCCCATTTTATAGGTAATTGTCTTCCCCATCCTGGACTCCTTTTCCCGGTCTTTAAATATACATCTACGGATTTGGAAAGGTCAACCTGAAAGCAATCATCCAACAATCCCAAAATATCCCGTAGAGACTCCCGAGGATTCCCTATATATAATAGGACATCATCAGCGAATGCTGATAATTTTATCTCCGTTTTTACAATGGGAATACCCTGATAAATTGTTGAGTCTTGAAGTATGCGGAAAAGGGGGTCTATGGACAAATTAAAGAGAAGGGGCGACAAGGGGCAGCCTTGTCTCATGCCCCTCTGCATAGTTATCTGGGAGCCCTGTTTGCCATTAACCAATAAAGAAGTTGTCGGGGTAGTGTATAAATACCTAATGAGGCTCACAAACCTGTTGTTGAAGCCCCTATATTCCAACACAGTAAGTAAATGTTGCCATGCTACAGTGTCGAAGGCCTTGTGTGTGTCAAGGCTTAAGAGCATATCTTCCGAGGGAGGTGAATTCCTAGACGCAACTGTAGCCGCTATGGCCGTACAAATGGCCTTAACCGATTGACGATCCCGAACAAAACCATACTGATGATCCGTTAGTAAGTCAGGGAGAATCAGCTGCAGTCTATTGGCCATTATTTTCGTAAAAATCTTAAAAACAGAGTTTAAGAGAGCAATGGGTCTATACGAGTCTGCTGACAATAAATCTCTGTCCGGTTTAGGGATCAGGGTTGTAAATGCTTGAGAGAATGAAAAAAAATAAGAATTTACTCACCGGTAATTCTATTTCTCGTAGTCCGTAGTGGATGCTGGGTACTCCGTAAGGACCATGGGGAATAGACGGGCTCCGCAGGAGACTGGGCACTCTTAAAAGAAAGATTAGGTACTATATCTGGTGTGCACTGGCTCCTCCCTCTATGCCCCTCCTCCAGACCTCAGTTAAGGAAACTGTGCCCAGAAGAGCTGACATTACTAGGAAAGGATTTGGAATCCAGGGTAAGACTCATACCAGCCACACCAATCACACCATACAACTTGTGATAACTATACCCAGTTAACAGTATGAATAACAACTGAGCCTCATGTAACAGATGGCTCAGAACTATAACCCTTTAGTTAAGCAATAACTATATACACGTATTGCAGAAAATCCGCACTTGGGATGGGCTCCCAGCATCCACTACGGACTACGAGAAATAGAATTACCGGTGAGTAAATTCTTATTTTCTCTGACGTCCTAGTGGATGCTGGGTACTCCGTAAGGACCATGGGGATTATACCAAAGCTCCCAAACGGGCGGGAGAGTGCGGATGACTCTGCAGCACCGAATGAGCAAACTCAAGGTCCTCCTCAGCCAGGGTATCAAACTTGTAGAATTTAGCAAAAGTGTTTGAACCCGACCAAGTAGCAGCTCGGCAAAGTTGTAAAGCCGAGACCCCTCGGGCAGCCGCCCAAGAAGAGCCCACCTTCCTCCTGGAATGGGCTTTTAATGATTTAGGATGCGGCAGTCCAGCCGCAGAATGTGCAAGCTGAATCGTGCTACAGATCCAGCGAGCAATAGTCTGCTTTGAAGCAGGAGCACCCAGCTTGTTGGGTGCATGCAGGATAAATAGCGAGTCAGTTTTTCTGACTCTAGCCGCCCTGGAAACATAGATTTTCAGGGCCCGGACTACGTCCAGCAACTTGGAATCCTCCAAGTCCCGAGTAGCCGCAGGCACCATAATAGGTTGGTTCAAATGAAATGCTGATACCACCTTTGGGAGAAATTGGGGACGAGTCCTCAATTCTGCCCTGTCCATATGGAAAATCAGATATGGCTTTTACATGACAGAGCAGCCAATTGTGACACGCGCCTAGCTGAGGCCAAGGCCAACAGCATGACTACCTTCCACGTGAGATACTTCAACTCCACGGTCTTAAGTGGCTCAAACCAATGTGATTTCAGGAAATCCAACACAACGTTGAGATCCCACGGTGCCACTGGAGGCACAAAAGGGGGTTGAATATGCAGCACTCCCTTAACAAACGTCTGAACTTCAGGCAGTGAAGCCAGTTCTTTTTGAAAGGAAATAGACAGGGCCCAAATCTGGACTTTTATGGATCCCAATTTTAGGCCCATAGTCACTCCTGACTGTAGGAAGTGCAGAAATCGACCCAGCTGGAATTCCTCTGTTGGGGCCTTCCTGGCCTCACACCAAGCAACATATTTTCGCCATATGCGGTAATAATGTTTTGCTGTCACATCCTTCCTAGCTTTTATCAGCGTAGGAATCACTTCATCTGGAATGCCCTTTTCCGTTAGGATCCGGCATTCAACCGCCATGCCGTCAAACGCAGCCGCGGTAAGTCTTGGAACAGACAGGGCCCCTGCTGTAGCAGGTCCTGTCGGAGCGGCAGAGGCCATGGGTCCTCTGAGATCATTTCTTGTAGTTCTGGGTACCAAGTTCTTCTTGGCCAATCCGGAACGATGAGTATAGTTCTTACTCCTCTCTTTCTTATTATCCTCAGTACCTTGGGTATGAGAGGAATAGGAGGGAACACATAAACCGACTGGTACATCCACGGTGTCATTAGGGCGTCCACAGCTATCGCCTGAGGGTCCCTTGACCTGGCGCAATGTCTTTTTAGCTTTTTGTTGAGGCGGGACGCCATCATGTCCACCTGTGGCCGTTCTCAACGATTTACAATCAGCGTGAAGACTTCTGGATGAAGTCCCCACTCTCCCAGGTGGAGGTCGTGCCTGCTGAGGAAGTCTGCTTCCCAGTTGTCCACTCCCGGAATGAACACTGCTGACAGTGCTAGCACGTGATTCTCCGCCCATCGAAGAATCCTTGTGGCTTCTGCCATTGCCATCCTGCTTCTTGTGCCGCCCTGGCGGTTTACATGGGCGACCGCCGTGATGTTGTCTGACTGAATCAGCACCGGTTGGTTTTGAAGCAGGGGTTCTGCTTGACTCAGGGCGTTGTAAATGGCCCTTAGTTCCAGAATATTTATGTGTAGGGAAGTCTCCTGACTTGACCACTGTCCTCGGAAGTTCCTTCCCTGAGTGACTGCCCCCCAACCTCGGAGGCTTGCATCCGTGGTCACCAGGACCCAGTCCTGTATGCCGAATCTGCGGCCCTCAGGAAGATGAGCACTCTGCAGCCACCACAGAGACACCCTGGCCCGCGGGGACAGGGTGATCAACCGATGCATCTGAAGATGCGATCCGGACCACTTGTCTAACAGATCCCACTGAAAGATCCTTGCATGGAACCTGCCGAAGGGAATTGCTTCGTAAGAAGCCACCATCTTTCCCAGGACTCGCGTGCAGTGATGCACCGACACCTGTTTTGGTTTCAGGAGGTCCCTGACCAGAGATGACAATTCCTGGGCCTTCTCCACCGGGAGAAACACCTTCTTCTGTTCTGTGTCCAGAATCATGCCCAAGAACAGCAGACGCGTCGCAGGAATCAGCTGCGACTTTGGGATATTCAGAATCCAGCCGTGCTGTTGCAGCACTTCCCGAGATAGTGCTACGCTGACTAACAACTGCTCCTTGGACCTCGCCTTTATAAGGAGATCGTCCAAGTACGGGATAATTATAACTCCCTTCTTCCGAAGGAGCATCATCATTTCGGCCATTACCTTGGTAAATACCCTCGGTGCCGTGGACAGACCAAATGGCAACGTCTGGAATTGGTAATGACAGTCCTGTACCACAAACCTGAGGTACTCCTGGTGAGGTGGGTAAATGGGGACATGCAGGTAAGCATCCTTGATGTCCAGCGACACCATAAAATCCCCCTCTTCCAGGCTTGCAATAACCGCCCTGAGCGATTCCATTTTGAACTTGAACTTCCTTACATAAGTGTTCAAAGATTTTAAATTTAAAATGGGTGTCACCGAACCGTCTGGTTTCGGTACCACAAACATTGTGGAATAGTAACCCCGTCCCTGTTGAAGGAGGGGAACCTTGATTATCACCTACTGAAGGTACAGCTTGTGAATAGCCGCCAGTACTATCTCCCTTTCCCTGGGAGCAGCTGGCAAGGCTGATTTGAGGTAACGGCGAGGGGGAGTCGCCTCGAACTCCAGCCTGTATCCCTGAGATACCACTTGTAGAACCCAGAGATCCAGCTGTGAGCGAACCCACTGGTCGCTGAAGTTCCGGAGACAAGCCCCCACCGCACCTGGCTCCACCTGTGGAGCCCCAGCGTCATGCGGTGGACTTAGTGGAAGCAGGGGAGGATTTTTGTTTCTGGGAACTGGCTGTCTGGTGCAGCTTTTTCCCTCTACCCCTGCCTCTGGGCAGAAAGGATGCGCCTCTGACCCGCTTGCCTTTCTGAGGCCGAAAGGACTGTACTTGATAATATGGTGCTTTCTTAGGCTGTGAGGGAATCTGAGGTAAAAAAAGTCGACTTCCCAGCTGTTGCTGTGGATACGAGGTCCGAGAGACCGTCCCCAAACAATTCCTCACCCTTATAAGGCAAAACCTCCATGTGCCTTTTAGAATCAGCATCACCTGTCCACTGCCGAGTCCATAATACTCTCCTGGCAGAAATGGACATTGCATTAATTCTAGATGCCAGCCGGCAAATGTCCCTCTGTGCATCCCTCATATATAAGACGACGTCCTTTATATGCTCTATGGTTAGCAAAATAGTATCCCTGTCGAGGGTATCAATGTTGTCTGACAGGGTATCTGCAGCACTTCACATCCAGGCTGAAGCAATAGCAGGTCTCAGTATAGTACCTGAGTGTGTATACACAGACTTCAGGATAGCCTCCTGCTTTCTATCTGCAGGCTCCTTTAGGGCGGCCGTATCCTGAGACGGCAGTGCCACCCTTTTAGATAAGCGTGTGAGCGCCTTGTCCACCCTAGGGGATGTCTCCCAACGTAACCTATCCGTTGGCGGGAAAGGGTACGCCATCAGTAACCTCTTAGAAATCACTAGTTTCTTATCAGGGAAACACCACGCTTCTTCACACAATTCATTTAACTCATCAGATGGGGGAAAAGTCACTGGCTGCTTTTTCTCCCCAAACATAATACCCTTTTTAGTGGTAACCGGGTTAATGTCAGAAATGTGCAACACATTTTTCATTGCCGTAATCATGCATCGAATGGCCCTTGTGGACTGTACATTTGTCTCATCCTCGTCTACACTGGAGTCAGACTCCGTGTCGACATGTGTGTCTGCCATCTGAGGTAACGGGCGTTTTTGAGCCCCTGATGGCCTCTGAGACGCCTGGGCAGGCGCGGGCTGAGATGCCGGCTGTCCCAAGGCTGTTACGTCATCGAACCTTTTATGTAAGGAGTTGACACGGTCGGTTAATACCTTCCACATATCCATGCACTCCGGTGTCGGCCCCGTAGGGGGCGACATCACACTTATCGGCTCCTGCTCCGCCTCCACCTAGCCCTCCTCATCAAACATGTCGACAGAGCCGTACCGACACACCGCACACACACAGGGAATGCTCTGACTGAGGACAGGACCCCACAAAGTCCTTTGGGGAGACAGAGAGAGAGTATGCCAGCACACACCACAGCGCTATATAACACAGGGATTTACACTATACTGAATGATTTTTCCCAATAGTTGCTTATTAACACAATTTGCGCCTAAATTTATGTGCCCCCCCCTCTCTTTTTTACCCTTGTTGTACTGGATACTGCAGAAAAATGGCGCTGGTGTGCTGAGGAAGATAGCCCCGCCCCCTCAGCGGCGGGCTTCTCCCACTTTTTATAATGTTAATGGCGGGGGTTTTTGCACATATACAGTTTTATATACTGTATTATGTGCTATTTGTGCCAAAAGGTAAAAGGTAAACTAATATCCCCATCTAGCACCTCTTGCTGGTCAGTGCTAAGCTTAGGCAAATTCACCATAGTCAAGAACTACCTCTGCAGCTCTTCATGTGGGGATATAGGGCTATAAAGTTCGGTGTAATACCTACTCAAATGCGTCAATATGTCGTCCGTCACAGTATAGGTTTTGTTCTGGGAGTCGTCTCTTAAAGCTGCTATAAAGGAGCGTTGTCTCCTCGGTCTGGACAGTGTGGCCAAGAGTCTACCAGTTTTGTTACCCCACCTATAGTAATGAATTTAGTATAGTCCAAGCGCTGTTGTGCTTGAGCCGTTAAAAAGGCATCAAGTAACTTTTATCCCTGACATACACCTCAAAATGTTCTTCAGAGGGGTTGGTTTTGTAAATGGTGAAGCTCCGGGACATTGCATTGTGTAAAGTATGGTACTGTCTCGAACTTTCCTTCCTCAATTTTGCTATATAACCAATTATATGACCTCACAACACTGCCTTTGACGTCTCCCAGAATAGCACCGCATCATCCCAGTGATCAATGGCCCTCATTCCGAGTTGTTCGCTCAGTAAAAATCTTCGCATCGCAGCGATTTTCCGCTTAATGCGCATGCGCAATGTTCGCAGTGCGACTGCACCAAGTAAATTTGCTATGCAGTTAGGAATTTTACTCACGGCTTTTTCATCGTTCTGGCGATCGTAATGTGATTGACAGGAAATGGGTGTTACTGGGCGGAAACAGGCCGTTTTATGGGCGTGTGGGAAAAAACGCTACCGTTTCCGGAAAAAACGCAGGAGTGGCCGGAGAAACGGGGGAGTGTCTGGGCGAACGCTGGGTGTGTTTGTGACGTCAAACCAGGAACGACAAGCACTGAACTGATCGCAGATGCCGAGTAAGTCTGAAGCTACTCAGAAACTGCTACGAGGTGTGTAATCGCAATATTGCGAATACATCGTTCGCAATTTTAAGATGCTAAGATTCACTCCCAGTAGGCGGCGGCTTAGCATGAGCAAATCTGCTAAAATCCGCTTGCGAGCGAACAACTCGGAATGAGGGCCAATGTTATCATCTACAAAGTTATGCCAAGACTGCATTAGGAATTTCTTAAAGTCCTCCGAGTTGGAAAGGTGAACCGGAAAACGCAAAAGGCGGTCCCCGGCCACTCGGGAGTCAACATATAGCTCTAACGCACTGTAGCATAGTCCGAAATAACAATATCATCTAGTGCAGCACTCTTCGTCTGATCCAATAGATGATTGGCTAGCAATAAATTATCTATCCATGACATAGAACCATGTACCCTGGATAGATGACTATAAGACCTGTCAAGATATGTTCTTTGGTGCAATATGATTTAAGTTATCCTCAATTAAAAAGTTACATTGGCTGAATTAAGACTAATTTATACCAGAAGTTTTCAGCCATAACCAACAGGTACCCAGAAACATGTCAGGTTTTCTTAATCATGCACAAGCGAGTTAAGCTTTTGTTGGATCAGTAGTTATCGCACCTGCTTCCCCATACAGAACGCCTTGGTACATAACTTTATAGTGTTAATTGAGTGCAGTAGTTGGTAACATTTCACAGAAGCAGTATTAAGTGGCAAATGGTTTATCGAATTTGCAAAGATATAACAAAGAATAGGATTTTAATTACCTACCAGTAAATCCTTTTCTCATAGTCCATAACGGATATTGTGGAGACAGAAGACGATGGTGTATAGACAGGGTTCAAAGAAGCCAATGCACTGTAAATTTCTTTACTGGGTGTGCTGGCTCATCCCCTCTATGCCCCCTCCCACAGGCAGTTATAAGTTAAACAGTGCCCGAAGTAGAAAGGACATATATGAGAGAAGGAACATAACGAGTGGTGAGATTTATACACCAGCACACCATAACCAGCAACGGCTGGTAACAGCTGAACAGGTAACCATATAAAAGAGAATCTGCCGAAAAGTCAACACACTGAGGCAGGTGCCCAATATCCCTTATGGACTACAAAAAAAGGATTTACCGATAGGTAATTAAAATCCTATTTTCTCTAGCCTCCATAAGGGATATTGGGGAGACTTAGTACGATGGGGACGTCTCAAAGCTTCCAGAAAGGGCGGGAATGTGCGGAGACTGCTGCAGCAGCGCCTGTTCAAACTGGGTATTCTCTTTGGCCAGGGTATCAAACTTTTAGAACTTCACAAAGGTGTTCTTATCCAAACAAGGTAGCAACTCGGCCTAGTTGCAAGGCTGAGACTCCACGGGCAGGCTCCCAGGAAGAGCCCACCAATCTTGTAGAGTGGGCCTTCAGAGACTTAAGAACAGGTAAGGCTGCCGACACATAGGCCTGTTGGATAGTAAGTCTAATCCAACGAGCAATGGACTGCTTTGAAGCAGGACAACCCTTTTTCTGTGCATCATAGAGCACGAACAAGGAATCCATCTTTCTGATCCGAGCCGTACTCTTGACATAGATCTTCAAGGCTCGCATAGCATCCAATGCCTCCGGAGGAGCTGAAGTGCCAGAACTGGATGGAACCACAATAGGCTGATTCAAGTGGAACACAGAGACAACCTTCGGCAGGAACTGCTGCCTAGTCCTGAGCTCCGCTCTGTCTTCATAAAAGACCAAGTAGGGACTTTTACATGATAAGGCCCCCAATTCTGAGACAGGTCTAGGAGAAGGCAGGGCCAGTAACATCACAGTTTTCTACAGTCAGAGATTCAAACCAGGAGGACTGAAGAAATTCCAACACCACATTCAAATTCCATGGTGCCATAGGTGGCACAAAAGGAGGTTGTATGGGGATCACCCCTTGCAAGAAGGTCTGATCTTCTGGCAACACTGCCAACTTCTTCTAAAAGAAAATTAAGAGAGCTGAAATCTGGACCTTAATGGAACCCAGACATGAGCCCTTATCCACACAAGCCTGCAGGGAACATAAGAAACGTCCCAAGTGGAACTCTGCAAGCGGATACGTGTGAGACATATCTCCTCCAGATATGATAGTGTTTTGACGTCACAGGTTTCTGGGCCTGAACCATGGTAGCAATACATTTCTTGGAAAGGCCCTTGTGAGCTAGGATATTCCGTCCAACCTCCATGCTGTCAAACGAAGTCGCCGTAAATCCGGGTAGACGAACGGCCCTTGTTGAAGAAAATCTCTTCTTAGTGGTAGAGGCCAAGGGTCTTCGACGAACATGTCCAGAAGATCAGCATACCACGCCCTCCGAGGCCAAACCGGAGCAATCAGAATTGCCTGGACTCCCTGATTTCTGATTCGCTTGAGCACCCTTGGGAGCAACAGAATCAGAGGAAAAAGGGAGACCAGCCGGTAAGGCCAAGGCGATGTCAGTGCATCTACTGCCCTCGTCTGAGGGTCCCTGGTTCATGAGCAATACCAATGAAGCTTTTTGTTGAGTCGAGAAGCCATCATGTCTATTTGTGGGTAGTCCCACCGGATGATGATCTGCTGAAACACCTGATGGTGGAGTCCCCACTCCCCCAGGTGGAGATCGTGATGACTCAGGAAGCCCACTTCCCAGTTGTCCACTCCCAGAATGAAGATTGCCGACATTGCTCTTGCATTTTTTTCCGCCCAGAGGAGTGAGTATCTTTGAAAACTCCTGCATGCAGGCCCTGCTTTTTGTCCCTCCTAGCCGATTGATGTGCGCCACTGCTGCGGCGTGATCCTTTAGCAGAGGAGAAGCCTTAAGCAGAGCATTGTAGATCGCCTGAAGTTCCAGAATGTTGATCGGAAGGAGGGCTTTGCGGGCTGACCACCTGCCCAGGAACTGAGCCCGTTGGGCGACTGCTCCCCATCCTCTCAGACTCACATCCGTCGTGAGAAGGGTCCAATCCCGACACCCAAAACTACGGCCTTCCAGTAGATTTTAGAACTGCAGCCACCACAGGAGGTAAACCCTGGCCTGAAAACTTATATATACCTACAGCTAGAGATAAATCTCAAACTGTATATATATCTGGCGCTAAAATAATGTATGGTAGTAATTTACCAGATGGTAATCAGTGAAAATTGTGATCTCTAGGGCTGCTGAGCAAAAACAGCTGGTTAGGCTGAACAACTAATTGAAATACAAAGGAGAAAGAAATGCTCTGCGCACCAAAAATCACTTTGAATTGATTGATTGATTAATTAAGTGCAGTCTAGCAAGGAGAATGATTGACTCAATGAAACTTGACCTTTTTTATAGTGAAAAATATTTTATAAAACAGTTAATGGCACAAAACAAAGTAAATAAGACAAACAATACATATATATATATATAGCAGTATAAAAACCGGAGGTATTTCACCTCTTGCAAGTGTAAATAGAAACACTGTATCTAACTTTTATAAACGTGCTGTTTAAACAGCATACACTGTATCTAAAATGCAGATCGGATATCTTAAGTGAAAGAGGCTCTATACAAAGAGCAACAATCGATTCTAACACTGGCGTCCCAGTGTGGAATCAAATAAAATGTCCACAGATGGCTCCACAATAAAATTATTAGAAGCAAAGCAAGTAATAATAGTTACCCTCGTGCTGATTCCTGAGATGTAATGCAGAGTCCTGTATGCATTTGCACGGGGAGAATGTAAAGATTTGTAGTTGCTGCCACAATGGTAATTAAAGGACAGACTTGTTGGAATATTTATTCTCCGTAATAATAGCCGTCAGTTGACCGTCAGATGATGACATGTAGGGAGTTTCCCAGCAAGGGACCTGATCCGTATGGCTATCGGTAACAGCATGGAACGGAAAAACCGCTGATGGCTGGCACCGCACTGGTCTCACAGCGGAGATCCGTCTATATCCAGCTTGTCGCAGCGGGATTCTGATGTAGAAGTGCTGTTAGCAGCTGGACTCCCTTTAACCTCACTGCGGAGGTATAATTACTGTAGGTCACTTGGCTTAGATGTAGACGGAACCGGAATAGCAGGACCGAGATGGTAGGAGCCCGTCTGTGGAGTAACTGATATCCACTGCACTGCACTCGTAGAAAGGGGCGTCAACGCGTTTCGTCTCCTAGCAACGGAGACTTCCTCAAGACGACTCGTCTTGAGGAAGTCTCCGTTGCTAGGAGACGAAACGCGTTGACGCCCCTTTCTACGAGTGCAGTGCAGTGGATATCAGTTACTCCACAGACGGGCTCCTACCATCTCGGTCTTGCTATTCCGGTTCCGTCTACATCTAAGCCAAGTGACCTACAGTAATTATACCTCCGCAGTGAGGTTAAAGGGAGTCCAGCTGCTAACAGCACTTCTACATCAGAATCCCGCTGCGACAAGCTGGATATAGACGGATCTCCGCTGTGAGACCAGTGCGGTGCCAGCCATCAGCGGTTTTTCCGTTCCATGCTGTTACCGATAGCCATACGGATCAGGTCCCTTGCTGGGAAACTCCCTACATGTCATCATCTGACGGTCAACTGACGGCTATTATTACGGAGAATAAATATTCCAACAAGTCTGTCCTTTAATTACCATTGTGGCAGCAACTACAAATCTTTACATTCTCCCCGTGCAAATGCATACAGGACTCTGCATTACATCTCAGGAATCAGCACGAGGGTAACTATTATTACTTGCTTTGCTTCTAATAATTTTATTGTGGAGCCATCTGTGGACATTTTATTTGATTCCACACTGGGACGCCAGTGTTAGAATCGATTGTTGCTCTTTGTATAGAGCCTCTTTCACTTAAGATATCCGATCTGCATTTTAGATACAGTGTATGCTGTTTAAACAACACGTTTATAAAAGTTAGATACAGTGTTTCTATTTACACTTGCAAGAGGTGAAATACCTCCGGTTTTTATACTGCTATATATATATATATATATATATATATATATATATATTGTTTGTCTTATTTACTTTGTTTTGTGTCATTAACTGTTTTATAAAATATTTTTCACTATAAAAAAGGTCAAGTTTCATTGAGTCAATCATTCTCCTTGCTAGACTGCACTTAATTAATCAATCAATTCAAAGTGATTTTTGGTGCGCAGAGCATTTCTTTCTCCTTTGTATTTCAACCCTGGCCTGAGACAGCCGTATCATCCGGTGCATCTGTAGATGTGATCTGGACCACTTGCTCAGGAGAACAAATTGAAATGTTCTGGCATGGAACCTCCCATATTGGATCGCCTCATATGAGGCAACCATCTTCCCCAACAATCTTATGCAAAGATGGATGGCTACTCAAGCAGGTCGGAGTACCATGCGGACCATCTCTTGAAGTGCTCTCGCTTTGTCCTCTGGGAGGAACACCTTCTGGTCCACAGTATCCTGTAAGATTCCCAGGAACAGGAGCCGCAGAGTTAGGGTTCCGGTATGAAAGATAGTGTCTAGTTAGACAGTCAATAGATAGACACCATATGTTAGACAGACATTAGGTCGACAGGGTCAAAAGGTCGACAGGGTCAAAAGGTTGACATGGAAAAGGTCGACAGGTCAAAAGGTCGACATGAAAATGGTCGACATGAAAACGGTAGTTTGTGTGGATAGTTTTTGTAGAAAGGCATGTGCTCGCCACGCTTCGAGCACGGTGGCTCGCTGCGCTCGCCACAAGGTTTATAACCAACTTTATGCCGACATGGATAGAGAAAGTATGAAATAGTCCAAAAACATGTTACATTAAAAAAACAACATTTGTCTATATTTTTATGTCAACCATTTTCATGTCGACCTTTTGACCCTGTCGACCATTTGACCTGTCGACCTTTTGTACTGTCTACCTTTTTCATGTCAACCTTTTGACCCTGTCGACCTAATGTCTGTCTAACATATGGTGTCTATCTATTGACTGTCTAACTAGACACTGTCTATCTATCAAACGGATACCCTGAGTTAGTTCCAGGTGGGACTTCTGTAAATTGAGACTCCATCCATGGTGTGACAGAAGTTGGATAGTGCAGTCGATATGGAGCAATAAAAGCTCCCTGGATCTTGCTTTTATCAGGAGATCGTCCAGGTAAGGGACAACATTGACCCCCTGGACCCGGAACATCATCTCCACCATTACCTTTGTGAATACCGTTGGAGCTGTGGACAGGCCGAAGGGCAGTGCCTGGAACTGGTAGTGATCGTCCAGTAGGGCAAACCTCAGATAAGCCTGATGAGGTGGCCAAATTGGAATACGAAGGTAGGCGTCCTTTATATCCAAGGAAACCATGAATTCCTGATCCTCCAGGCCTGCAATCACTGCTCTCCAGGATTCCATTTTGAACTTAAAAACCTTTGGGTAAGGGTTCAAGGACTTTAGATTCAAAATGGGCCTTACCGAACCGTCCGGTTTCAGTACCACAAACAGGTTGGAGTAATAACGCTTTCCTTGTGGTATTGGTACTGGAACAATGACGTGGGACTGGACCAACTTTTGGATGGCCTGTTGTAACGTAACTTGCGTATCCTCCAAAGCTTTTAAGCTTGATTTGAAAAATCACTGGGGAGGAGCACAGTCGAACGCCAGCTTGTAGCCTTAAGAAATGAGGTCCCTGACCCAGGTATCCTGGTAGGAACCTCCCAGAGGTGGCTGAAGTGACGCAGTCGAGCTCCCACCTCAAGATCCTCTCGGGGTGGGTGGGCACAGTCATGCTGAGGACTTAGTGGAAGCAGAACTGGTGCTCTGTTCCTGAGAACCAGTGTTTGCAGGTCTTCTCGTCTTACCTCTGGTGCCTCTAGACGCATTGGAGGCACCTCTGGCCCTAGATTGAAATCCGTTAGACCCAAAAGGACTGAATAGACTGCCCTGGGGAGAAACACCAAGCTGGCAGGGCCCCAGAGGGGAGAAATGTAGATTTCCCTGCAGTGACTTTGGAAATCCACGTATCCAACTCAACCCCAAAGAGCCATTCCACAGAAAAGGGGAGGTATTCCACACTGCGCTTGGAATCTGTGTCCGCTATCCACTGACGCAACCACAAGGCCCTGCGCGCCGACATTGCCATGGCAGAAGTCCTAGCATTAATATTGCCCATCTCCTTGAGGGAGTCACGCAGGACGCGTGTAATGTCCTGAATGTGCTTCAGGAGAGTCACCATAGTGACCAGAGGCATATCCCCGGAGAGGCCATCCTGAATTTGAGAATCCCACGTGTGAATGGCATGGGTCATACAGCAACCCCCTATGATCGGCCTTTGCAATACACCTGCTGCTGTTTAGCTAGACTTTAGTGTAGTCTATTTTTTTGTCCCCAGGGTCCTTTATGGTAAAAGAGCCCGGGGCAGGCAGCACCGCCTTTTTTGACAGCAGAGAGACTGATACGTTAACTCCTGGGGATTCTTCCCAGAATTTCCTAACTTCAGGAGCAAATGGGAAAGTGTGCAAAAATCTGTCGGACACTTTGTATTTTTTGTCTGGATTTTTCCAGGTTAACTTGAGTAGGTCATCTAACGCTGCAGAATCAGGGAAAGTGAACTTAGGCCTGTTTTTTCTAAAGCAAATCGACTGCTGTGACGCAGCGTCCTTTAGAGAGAACTTTATCATGTCCCATATAGCCAGAATGAGGGGTTCAGTACCCTGAGCAGAAGCGGAATCCCAGTCATCCACATCCTCCTGTAGATCCTCATCTGAATCAGATTAGAGCAGGTAAACCACACTTTTGTGGTCCAGAGTTAGAGAGGGGGTGGGGCTGGTGGTTGTGTAACATCTGCCCTAGCAGCTAAGTCTGCGACAGCTTGTTGTAGTAGCTGAGTTTTCTGAACATTAGCAGTGAGTTGTGATGACATATTAGACATCATATTCTTAAGAGCCCCTAGCCAGGAGGGCTCTTGACCCTCTCCCACAGCCCCCTCACTGAGTTGTGAAGATTGGCTGCATTGTTCACATGAAATAAAAGGGGGTCATTCCGAGTTGATCACTCACTGCCGATTTTCACAGCGCATCGATCAGGTGAAAAAATAAGATTTTACTCACCGGTAAATCTATTTCTCGTAGTCCGTAGTGGATGCTGGGAACTCCGTAAGGACCATGGGGAATAGCGGCTCCGCAGGAGACTGGGCACAACTAAAGAAAGCTTTAGGACTACCTGGTATGCACTGGCTCCTCCCTCTATGACCCTCCTCCAGACCTCAGTTAGGATACTGTGCCCGGAAGAGCTGACACAATAAGGAAAGGATTTGGAATCCCGGGTAAGACTCATACCAGCCACACCAATCACACCGTATAACTCGTGATATTATACCCAGTTAACAGTATGAAATATAACTGAGCCTCACTAACAGATGGCTCATAACAATAACCCTTTAGTTAGGCAATAACTATATACAAGTATTGCAGACAATCCGCACTTGGGATGGGCGCCCAGCATCCACTACGGACTACGAGAAATAGATTTACCGGTGAGTAAAATCTTATTTTCGCTGACGTCCTAGTGGATGCTGGGAACTCCGTAAGGACCATGGGGATTATACCAAAGCTCCCAAACGGGCGGGAGAGTGCGGATGACTCTGCAGCACCGAATGAGCAACTCAAGGTCCTCCTCAGCCAGGGTATCAAACTTGTAGACTCTTGCAAAAGTGTTTGAACCCGACCAAGTAACAGCTCGGCAAAGTTGTAAAGCCGAGACCCCTCGGGCAGCCGCCCAAGAAGAGCCCACTTTCCTCGTGGAATGGGCTTTTATAGATTTAGGGTGCGGCAGTCCAGCCGCAGAATGTGCAAGTTGAATCGTGCTACAGATCCAGCGAGCAATAGTCTGTTCAGAAGCAGGAGCACCCAGCTTGTTGGGTGCATACAGGATAAATAGCGAGTCAGTTTTCCTGACTCCAGCCGTCCTGGAAACATATATTTTCAGGGCCCTGACTACGTCCAGTAACTTGGAGTCCTCCAAGTCCCAAGTAGCCGCAGGCACCACAATAGGTTGGTTCACATGAAAAGCTGATACCACCTTAGGAAGGAATTGGGAACGAGTCCTCAATTCCGCCCTATCCATATGAAAAATCAGATAAGGGCTTTTGCATGACAAAGGCGCCAATTCTGATACACGCCTGGCCGACGCCAAGGCCAACAGCATGACCACTTTCCACGTGAGGTATTTTAGCTCTACGGATTTAAGTGGCTCAACCCAATGCGACTTCAGGAAATCCAACACCACGTTGAGATCCAACGGTGCCACTGGAGGCACAAACGGGGGCTGAATATGCAGCACTCCCTTAACACAAGTCTGAACTTCAGGCAGTGAAGCCAGTTCTTTTCGGAAGAAAATGTACAGAGCCAAAATCTGGACCTTAATGGAACCCAATTTTAGGCCCATAGTCACTCCTGACTGTAGGAAGTGCAGAAATCGACCCAGTTGAAATTCCTCCGTTGGGGCCTTCCTGGCCTCACACCAAGCAACATATTTTTGTCATATGCGGTTATAATGTTTTGCGATCACATCTTTCCTAGCCTTAATCAGCGTAGGAATGACTTCCTCCGGAATGCCTTTTTCCTTTAGGATCCGGTGTTCAACCGCCATGCCGTCAAACGCAGCCGCGGTAAGTCTTGGAACAGACAGGGCCCCTGCTGCAGCAGGTCCTGTCTGAGCGGCAGAGGCCATGGGTCCGCTGAGATCATTTCTTGAAGTTCTGGGTACCAAGCTCTTCTCGGCCAATCCGGAACCACGAGTATAGTTCTTACTCCTCTCCTTCTTATTATTCTCAGTACCTTGGGTATGAGAGGCAGAGGAGGGAACACATATACCGACTGGTACACCCACGGTGTTACCAGAGCGTCCACAGCTATCGCCTGAGGGTCCCTTGACCTGGCGCAATATCTTTTTAGCTTTTTGTTGAGGCGGGACGCCATCATGTCCACCTGTGGCCTTTTCCAATGGTGTACAATCATTTGGAAGACTTCTGGATGAAGTCCCCACTCTCCCGGGTGGAGGTCGTGCCTGCTGAGAAAGTCTGCTTCCCAGTTGTCCACTCCGGGAATGAACACTGCTGATAGCGCTAACACATGATTTTCCGCCCATCGGAAAATCCTTGTGGCTTCTACCCTCGCCATCCTGCTTCTTGTGCCGCCCTGTTGGTTTACATGGGCGACCGCCGTGATGTTGTCTGACTGGATCAGCACCGGCTGGGGTTGAAGCAGGGTCTAGCCTGGCTTAGGGCATTGTAAATGGCCCTTAGTTCCAGAATATTTATGTGTAGGGAAGTCTCCTGACTCGACCATAGTCCTTGGAAGTTTCTTCCCTGTGTGACTGCCCCCCAGCCTCGAAGGCTGGCATCCGTGGTCACCAGGACCCAGTCCTGTATGCCGAATCTGCGGCCCTCTAGAAGATGAGCACTCTGCAGCCACCACAACAGCGACACCCTGGCCCTTGGAGACAGGGTTATCAGCCGATGCATCTGAAGATGCGACCCGGACCACTTGTCCAACAGATCCCACTGGAAGATCCTCGCATGGAACGTGCCGAATGGAATTTCTTCGTAAGAAGCTACCATCTTTTCCAGGACTCGCGTGCATTGATGCACCGACACCTGTATTTGTTTTAGGAGGTCTCTGACTAGAGATGACAACTCCTTGGCCTTCTCCTCCGGGAGAAACACTTTTTTCTGTTCTGTGTCCAGAACCATACCCAGGAACAGTAGACGCGTCGTAGGAACCAGCTGCGACTTTGGAATATTCAGAATCCAGCCGTGCTGTTGTAGCACTTCCCGAGATAGTGCTACTCCGATCAACAACTACTCCCTGGACCTCGCCTTTATAAGGAGATCGTCCAGTACGGGATAATTAGAACTCCTTTTTTCCAAAGGAGTATCATCATTTCGGCCATTACCTTGGTAAAAACCCTCGGTGCCGGGGACAGACCAACGGCAACGTCTGGAATTGGTAATGACAGTCCTGTACCACAATTTTGAGGTACTCCTGGTGAGAAGGGTAAATGGGGACATGTAGGTAAGCATCCTTGATGTCCAGTGATACCATGTAATCCCCTTCGTCCAGGCTTGCAATAACCGCCCTGAGCGATTCCATTTTGAACTTGAACCTTCGTATATAAGTGTTCAAGTACTTCAATTTTAGAATGGGTCTCACCGAACAGTCTGGTTTCGGAACCACAAACATTGTGGAATAGTAACCCCGGCCTTGTTGAAGGAGGGGTACCTTGATTATCACCTTCTGGAAGTACAGCTTGTGAATTGCCGCCAGTACTACCTCCCCTTTCTCCGAGGGCAGCAGGCAAGGCTGATTTGAGGTAACGGCGAGGGGGAGTCGCCTCGAACTCCAGCTTGTATCCCTGTGATACTACTTGCAGAACCCAGGGATCCACCTGTGACCGAGCCCACTGGTCGCTGAAGTTCCCGAGACGCGCCCCCCACCGCACCTGGCTCCACCTGTGGAGCCCCAGCGTCATGCAGTGGACTCAGAGGAAGCGGGGGAAGATTTTTGATCCTGGGAACTGGCTGTCTGGTGCAGCTTTTTCCCTCTTCCCTTGTCTCTGTGCAGAAAGGAAGCGCCTTTGACCCGCTTGCTTTTCTGAAGCCGAAAGGACTGTACCTGATAATACGGTGCTTTCTTAGGCTGTGAGGAAACCTGAGGTAAAAAAATTTCTTCCCAGCTGTTGCTGTGGATACGAGGTCCCAGAGACCATCCCCAAACAATTCCTCACCCTTATAAAGCAGAACCTCCATGTGCCTTTTAAAGTCAGCATCACCTGTCCACTGCCGGGTTCCTAATACCCTCCTGGCAGAATGGACATTGCATTAATTCTGGATGCCAGCCGGCAAATATCCCTCTGTGCATCCCTCATATATAAGATGACGTCTTTAATATGCTCTATGGTTAGCCAAATAGTATCCCTGTCCTGACAGGGTAACAGACCACGCCGCAGCAGCACTATCCATGCTGAGGCAATTGCAGGTCTCAGTATAGTACCTGAGTGTGTATATACAGACTTCAGGATAGCCTCCTGCTTTTTTATCAGCAGGCTCCTTCAAAGTGGCCGTATCCTAAGACGGCAGTGCCACCTTTTTTGACAAACGTGTGAGCGCCTTATCCACCCTAGGAGATATCTCCCAACGTGACCTATCCTCTGGCGGGAAAGGGTACGCCAACAGTAACTTTTTAGAAATTACCAGTTTCTTATCGGGGGAACCCACGCTTCTTCACACACTTCATTCACTCATCTGATGGGGGAACAAAACACTGGCTGCTTATTCTCCCCAAACATAAAACCCGCTTTTATATGGATCTCTGGCAGGGGTATTTTACACATATATAGCCTCTATGACTATATATTGTGTAGATTTGCCAGCCAAGGTGTTTAATATTGCTGCTCAGGGCGCCCCCCCCCCCCCCCCCCCAGCGCCCTGCACCCATCAGTGACCGGAGTGTGAGGTGTGCATGAGGAGCAATGGCGCACAGCTGCAGTGCTGTGCGCTACCTTGTTGAAGACCGAAGTCTTCTGCCGCCGATTTCCAGGACCATCTTCTTGCTTCTGGCTCTGTAAGGGGGACGGCGGCGCGGCTCCGGGACCGGACGATCGAGGTCGGGCCCTGTGTTCGATCCCTCTGGAGCTAATGGTGTCCAGTAGCCTAAGAAGCCCAAGCTAGCTGCAAGCAGGTAGGTTCGCTTCTTCTCCCCTTAGTCCCTCGTAGCAGTGAGTCTGTTGCCAGCAGATCTCACTGAAAATAAAAAACCTAAAATATACTTTCTTTTTCTAGGAGCTCAGGAGAGCCCCTAGTGTGCATCCAGCTCAGCCGGGCACAAGATTCTAACAGAGGTCTGGAGGAGGGTCATAGAGGGAGGAGCCAGTGCACACCAGGTAGTCCTAAAGCTTTCTTTAGTTGTGCCCAGTCTCCTGCGGAGCCGCTATTCCCCATGGTCCTTACGGAGTTCCCAGCATCCACTAGGACGTCAGAGAAAACTGCATTTCTGCGCATGGAGTATGCCCCGCAATGCGCACGCGCGACGTACAGGTACAAAGCCCGTTGTGGTTGTGCTCAGGTTCTAGCGAAGATTTTCTTTGCACTGGCGGGCGCTAGAAGATTGACAGAAAGGGGGTGTTACTGGGTGTCAACTGACCGTTTTCAGGGAGTGTTTGCAAAAACGCAGGCGTGGCAGGGCGGGTGTATGACGTCAAAGCCAGACACGAATATGCTGAAGTGATCGCAAGCGCTGAAAGCTACTCAGAAACTGTACAAACTGTTTTTGCAGAGCTCGGCTGCACATGCATTCGTACTTCTGCTACACTATAATACACTCCCCAGTGGGCGACAGCATAGCGTTTGCACGGCTGCTAAAACTAGCTAGCGAGTAATCAACTCAGAATGACCCCCAAAATCAGATGATAATGGAGAGAATCTGGTGTGGCACACACTGCATAGTGTTATGTGTGCAGCGGCTGCAAATCTGTCAGTTCTGCTTTCTGCATTGATTAGCACCTGGATCCGTCTGCTCCCTTCTGGTGTTCTCGTTTCCTAGCAACTGATCACCTGGACCTCCTTACCTGCAACTTCAGCCTGACTATCATGTGATTGGTCTGTCTCCCTTTAACAAGGGAGTATCCACATACCACTGTGCCAGCGATAGAGTTCAGTATCAGAGAGTCAGGTTCTAGTCTGGACTCCTTAGTAAGTTCCCAGTCTCCTGTGTCCTGGTAACTGGTCCAAGTATTCCTGCACCCAGTTCATCTTGGACCTGTATCTACTGCAATTATATATCCAGTGTGTCCTTTTGCTTTGGAATCCCTGCTTCAAGATATCTGTGCACCATTCCAGACAGTCTTGCACCTTGCCTCAGTAATCCTGCACCCGTCCAGTTTTGCAAACCACAGTCTAATCACTCAGACCTTTCTGCATGTTCATCTCCATTCAGTACCTGCAATTCTGTATCCAGACTCCAAACAAACTCCTGTGAATCCTGCCAAATTCCAGCTCTGCTATCCAGAACTTTCAGCCTGCAAGTTTTAAGTTTCCCTCTGTGTCCCAGTTCAGCACTCATCAAACCTCTGCCATTAGCCTTGCTGTGTCAGTCACTCTGCAATTAACCCCTGCTTTACCAGCTGCATTTCGCCAGGTAAATTATCCTGTTTATACCTTGTGGACTCCTGTGCAGATACCAGGTGACCCAGGCAGAGGGCGGCGACCTGCACATCAGGGGCAGCGAAGCCCAAATCCACTTGCGGGGTTCCCTGGTGAACACCCACCGGTGTGTTAGACTCCGCACCTCTGCTCTGGGTCGCGCCAACCACCTGGTGTCTGCTTCCAGAATACAGGTGCTTCCTACCATTATAACACAGTTTGTGTTTAACCATGTTCACAGTAAATGACACACACAGACAGTAAAAAAAAACAACTTATCAAGCCTGCCCTTACTGTATGTGAGAGGAGTCATACAGAGAGAGAAGACCAGCATGCCCCAGCTACACAGCCTCAGTGAGACTGTCAGCTTATTATATCACAGTGAAAGACTAATGATTTGTCCTGTATAAGACACAGATTGTGTACAACAGTGGCTTTCACCCTTTGTTACACCCTGTACCAGTTTACCAGCATTTTCTGAGTATCAAGAGGAGCTGTGTGTGCCTGCTGCTGCAGTAAGCAGAGGAAGGTGCCAAAATGCCACTGATCCCACTCTGAGGTAGCGCCGCGCAACCTCCCCTGTCAATGGCATCGGAGCTAGAGTTTTTTTTTTTTATACTGGCAATGTCTCCTAAAGTGCTTAAAAACCATCACACAAGTGCTAGTTTAAGCCACCGTTAGCAAATTTACACAGGGGTCTCTAGCGGGTCCCCCCCAGGAGGGTTCCGTGTGCTGCACCCATGTTCAGCCACACCATGAACCAGTTCCCCCGGTCTGTACTCACCCCCTTCAAGCACCTGTTAGGGGTGTGCTGCGATTGCGACAGCTAAGGCACAGTGCCCCGCTGAACAAACAACCTCTCAGGACCTCCTGTAGCAGGGAAGCGGTTCTGACAACTCGCAAGGTCGATAACACCCCCCAACTCCCACAATGCAGGTATGCTGTTGCCCAATCAGCATACCGAAAATAATAAAAGTTTACAAGAAACTGAAGAAAACTCTGGAGTTGTAGAGATGTGCATCCTCTCCTGAGGGCGCTTTTTTTCTAAGCTGCCTGTGGGAGTGGGCATAGAGGGGAGGAGCCAGCACACCCAGTGAAGAAATTTGCAAACATTGCACCAGCTCCTTTGGACCCCATCGTACTAAGTCTCCCCAGTATCCGTTATGGATGCTAGAGAAAGATTTAACAAAGGTAAGTTCTTACCATAAATCTCCTTTTCTGCAGCGGGGTACACTGGGGTTCCACAGGGAACAACATCAGGGATGTCCTAAAGCAGTTCCTCATGGGAGGGGACGCACTGTAGCGGGCACAAGAACTCGGCGTCCAAAGGAAGCATACTGGGAGGCGGAAGTATCGAAGGCATAGAACTTTATGAACGTGTTCACCGAGGACCACGTAGCACCAGGGTCGCACCACGGCAGGCCGCCCAAGAAGGTCCAACAGACAGAGTAGAATGGGTTTTGATGATAGCAGGAGCTGGCAGACCAGCCTGTACATAAGCATGTGCAATCACCATTCTAATCCATCTGGCCAAGGTCTGCTTGTTAGCAGGCCAGCCACGTTTGTGAAAACCAAACAGTACAAAGAGAGAATCAGATTTCCGAATGGAGGAGGTTCTCTTCACATATATAAAAAGCAAAAAATATTGCAGCGCACATAAGTTGGGCAAAGAGTTTTATTTTCAATTTCTATTATTTACTGATAGTACTATTTCATTCTAAAATGACATTCAAGAATCCAAAACCACCGGCCGGTGAATTTAAATAGCTGATATGCTAAAATTTTTAAAAAAACATAACAGTCTGTTCTTCTAATAAAATATCTTATATGAAAAGATACACTAAAACTTAGTTAATACATCCACAAGGAATCACTCCCACCTAGAATATCTGTCTGAATAAACACAGGAATGTGTAGAGGCTCAGTTAGACATTAGTATCACTAAATCGCTAAAAGAATGTAACAATATGGCACTCTAAACAACTTTCTTTTGTAACTAATAAGTAACAGTCACACTTCTCATGAATAACTTCACAGACACACTAGATTGATCAAACCATTTTAGCACTGGCAGTCCATTAAGTGCTTAATAATGTTATGTCACTATAGCAACATGACATAAAACACACTGATTCCTGCGGCTGGTTAGTGTCCCTGATAGCCGTAATTAGATATTTCTTGAAAACCACGGAAAATGGAACAGTCCGTTTAGCAGTCAATAATCGTCTATAGTGAGCATGAAGAAAATAGACTTATTTAAATCGTCTGGCCAGACAGGATAATTATTCTCACCGCACTCTCCAGCTAGATGTATACACAGGACTCCTCCCGGCTGCTGGTGCTAATAACCTTAGATGGCAGTCATCTCTGGAGGATCAAGTCCATATGTAGATGTGGAACGGCTTGGAGCTGCAATCGTCGGTGAGCGTATCCACTAGCGGTGGTATGGATAAAAGTAACGCGAGTCCTTTTACGCGTTTCTCCGCCTCCCTCCGGGTTCAGCGGCTTCATCAGAGAGTTTTCTGATGAAGCCGCTGAACCCGGAGGGAGGCGGAGAAACGCGTAAAAGGACTCACGTTACTTTTATCCATACCACCGCTAGTGGATACGCTCACCGCCGATTGCAGCTCCAAGCCGTTCCACATCTACATATGGACTTGACCCTCCAGAGATGACTGTCATCTAAGGTTATTAGCACCAGCAGCCGGGAGGAGTCCTGTGTATACATCTAGCTGGAGAGTGCGGTGAGAATAATTATCCTGTCTGGCCAGACAATTTAAATAAGTCTATTTTCTTCATGCTCACTATAGACGATTATTGACTGCTAAACGGACTGTTCCATTTTCCGTGGTTTTCAAGAAATATCTAATTACGGCTATCAGGGACACTAACCAGCCGCAGGAATCAGTGTGTTTTATGTCATGTTGCTATAGTGACATAACATTATTAAGCACTTAATGGACTGCCAGTGCTAAAATGGTTTGATCAATCTAGTGTGTCTGTGAAGTTATTCATGAGAAGTGTGACTGTTACTTATTAGTTACAAAAGAAAGTTGTTTAGAGTGCCATATTGTTACATTCTTTTAGCGATTTAGTGATACTAATGTCTAACTGAGCCTCTACACATTCCTGTGTTTATTCAGACAGATATTCTAGGTGGGAGTGATTCCTTGTGGATGTATTAACTAAGTTTTAGTGTATCTCTTCATATAAGATATTTTATTAGAAGAACAGACTGTGTTATGTTTTTTTAAAAATTTTAGCATATCAGCTATTTAAATTCACCGGCCGGTGGTTTTGGATTCTTGAATGTAATTTTAGAATGAAATAGTACTATCAGTAAATAATAGAAATTGAAAATAAAACTCTTTGCCCAACTTATGTGCGCTGCAATATTTTTTGCTTTTTCTATCTGATTTTCTAAGGTTGAGTAGCCTTAATTTGCTGGCAGCACATGGGTTTGGAGTGACTGAGCGCTTGGCTATATATATTTTTATTTTTTTCTATAATTAGAATCTTCACATATATACAGAGAGCCCGTACCTCATCCAAAGACCTCTCTTTGAAAGACAATTCAGGATAGACAAAAGGCCAGAACCACAATCTCCTGGTCAAGTCAGACAGAAGACACCACCTTAGGTATCTAACCAGGGCGCGGTCTAAGAACCACCCGGTCACAGTGAAAAATCATATAGGGGGACCTACAAGACAAGGCACCCAAATCTGATACCGTCTAGCAGAGGCAATAGCCAGCAGAAACAAGACCTTAAGAGAAAGCCACTTAAGGTCCGCAGATTCAAGAGGTTCAAACGGAGACTCTTGCAAGGCCTCCAGAACCACCGACAAATCCCAAGGAGCTACAGGTGGGACATAAGGAGGTTGAATCCGTAAAACACCCTGAGTGAATGTATGATCATCAGGCAATGTTTCTCTGAAACCATACCGACAAGGCAGAAATATGAACATTGAGGGAGGCCAGCCGAAGGCCCAAGTCCACGCCTTGTTGTAGGAGGTCCAAAAAACTAAATTTATGGTAAGAACTTACCGATGTTAAATCTCTCTCTGCGAGGTATACTGGGCCCCACAGGGAATGACATTGGGTTGTAGAGTAGGATCTTGATCCGAGGCACCAACAGGCTTAAAGCTTTGACTGTTCCCAGAATGCATAGCGCCTCCTCTATAACTCCACCTCTGCGCACAGCAGCTCAGTTTTTGTTAACCACTCCAATGTAGTAGCAGGTAAAAGAGACAACAACCGTTAGTAGCCACATACACCACATTCTCACAACAGGAGAAAGGGTCAGCAGCTAATGCCATACCAACCCAAAGAAGCCAAGTGCGTCAGGGTGGGCGCCTTGTGGAGCCCAGTGTTCCTCGCAAAAAGATTTAACAACGGTAAGTTCTTACCATAAATCATGTTGTTTTCTGCTGTGTGGTACACTGGGCTCCACAGGGAATGACACTGGGGATGTCCTAAAGCAGTTCCTCGTGGGAGGGGACGCACTGTAACGGGCACAAGAACCCGGAATCCAAAGGAAGCATCCTGGGAAGTGGAAGTATTGAAGGCATAGAACCTTATTCACTGAGGACCACATAGCCATCTTGCACAATTGTTCAAGGGTCGCACCACGGCGGGCCACCCAAGAGGGTCCAACAGAATGGGCCTTGATGGTAGCAGGAGCTGGAAGGCCAGCCTGTACATAAGCATGTGTGCAATAATCACCATTCTAATCCATCTGGCCAAGGTCTGCTTGTGAGCAGGCCAGCCATGTTTGTGAAAATCAAACACTGCCTTAGGTAAGTACCCGCGACGTGTTCTAAGTAATGCCCGGTCGCGGTGAAAAATCAGATATGGGGACCTTTCAGACAAGGCACCCAGATCAGACACCCGTCTAGCAGAGGCAATAGCCAGCAGAAACAATACCTTAAGAGAAAGCCACTTAAGATCTGCAGATTCAAGGGGCTCAAACGGAGACTCTCGCAACGCCTCTAGAACCACCGACAAGTGCCAAGGAGCCACAGGCGGGACATAAGGAGGTTGAATCCGCAACACACCCTGAGTGAACGTATGTACATCAGGTAAAGTCGCAATTTTTCTCTGGAACCAGACAAGGCAGAAATATGAACCTTGATGGAGGCCAGACAAAGGCCCAAGTCCAGACCCTGTTGTAGAAAGGCCAAAAGTTTGGCCGTACTAAACTTGTAAGCGTCATGATTAGTGGCGCACCAAGCAAAGTAAGAATTCCAGAACCAATGATAAATCTGAGCACAAGCCGGCTTACGGGCCTTCAACATCGCTTGAATGACCGCCTCAGAAAATCCTTTGGCCCTCAAAATGGAAGCTTCAAGAGCCACGCAGTCAAAGCCAGCCGGGCCAAATCCTGGTAGACACAACGGCCCTGAACGAGGAGGTCTGGTCGTTGTGGAAGCAGAAGAGGACGCTCGAACGATAGACCCTGAAGGTCTGAGAACCAGTGCCGTCTGGGCCATGCTGGAGTGATCAGAAGTAGGATTCCTCCTTCCTTAAATTTCCTTAGTATTCTGGGCAGGAGTGACACCAAAAGGAACACGTAGGGCAGCCGAAAGTTCCATGGAATTGCCAGTGCGTCCACGAACACTGCTTGAGGATCCCTTGTCCTTGCTCCAAAGACTGGAACCTTGTGATTGTGTCGAGACGCCATCAGGTCCACATCTGGGAAGTCTTACTTGTCCACTAGGAGTTGAAATACTTCTGGATGGAGGCTCCACTCTCCGGCATGTACATCCTGATGACTGAGAAAGTCCGCTTCCCAGTTTAGGACCCCCGGAATGAACACTGCCGATATGGCTGCAGATAGCGTTCTGCCCACTGAAGTACTCTTGAAACTTCCCTCATTGCCATGCAGCTGCGAGTGCCGCCTTGATGATTTATGTACGCCACCATGGTGGCGTTGTCCGATTGTACTTAAACAGGTCTGTTCTGTATTAAATGCTGGGCCAAGTTCAGAGCATTGAACACTGCCCGCAGTTCCAGAATGTTTATTGTCAGTAGAGACTCCTCCTTGGTCCACCGACCCTGAAGGGAGTGTTACTCCAACACAGCGCCCCAACCTCTCAGACTGGCATCCGTCATCAGGCGGACCCAGTTGGAGATCCAGAAGAGACGACCCCTGCTCAATCGTTGGTCCTGAATTCACCAGCTCAGTGACAGACGGACCTCTGGAGACAAGGAGATCATGTGAGACCTGATCCAGTGAGGCAGGCCATCCCACTTGGAAAAATAATTAATTTCTGTAGAGGGCAAGAATATAATTGAGCGTACTCCCCCATGTCGAAAGCAGACACCATGAGACCTAGCACTTGCATCGCCGAATGTATCGACACTTGTGGATGAGATAGGAAGTATCAAATCCTGTCCTGAAATTTCAGGACCTTCTCCTGAGACAAGAACAACCGTTGGTTGTGAGTGTCTAACAACACCCCCAGGTGCACCATGCTCTGAACAGGGACCAGGGAAGATTTCTTCCAGTTGATGAGCCACCTGTGGGCTTGCAGAAACTGGAGCGTCAGATCCAGATGGCGTAGGAGAATTTCTGTGGAATTCACCAGGATCAACAAGTTGTCCAGATACAGCAGGATCCTGACCCCTTGACGGCGGAGTACAGCCGTCATTACCGCCATGACCTTGGTGAAGACTCGCAGAGCAGTGGTCAAACCAAAAGGCAACGCCCAAAATTGGTAATGGAGGTTGCCAACCGCAAACCTTAGGTACTGCTGATGCGACACTGCAATGGGAATATGCAGGTAAGCATCCTGTATGTCCAGGGAGACCATATAATCCCCATGTTCCAAGGCCAGAACAATAGACTGAAGAGTTTCCATACAAAACTTGGAGACCCTCACAAATTTGTTCAAGGACTTGGTTGAAAATGGGCTGAGAGGACCCATTCGGTTTCAGGACTAGGAACAGCGGTGAATAGCACCCCTTGCCTCTCTGAGCCAGAGGGACCTCTACTACCACTTCTGTGTTCAGGAGGGACTGTACACCCGAATGAAGAGTTTTTGCCTTCACCTGATCCGAAGGGACGTCCGTCAGGCAAAATCGATGAGGGGGGCGATTCTTGAAGGATACGGCGTAACCTCGAGTGACGACTTCCCCTAGCCAGGCATCGGAAGTGGTCTTCAACCATTACTGGGTAAACACTAGAAGTCGATCCCCCAGAGGGAGCCCCCCCCCGGCATGCAGTAGGCTTGTCAGTTTTGGGAGCAGGCTGACGGGCAGCCCAGGACCATTTATGTTTGGGCTTAGTGGGTTTCGAAGTGCGAGCCTGTTTCAGGTACGCCTGACCCTTTGCTTTCCCTGAAGAACGAAAGGAGCGAAAGGAAGTATTCTTAGCCTTCGGCACTGAAGGAGCAGTACTGGGTAGACAAGCTGTTTTAGCAGAGGCTAAGTCAGCCACTATCTTATTAAGGTCTTCTCCAAAAAGAATGTCTCCCTTAAAAGGGAGCACCTCCAGGGTTTTCTGAGTCCAGATCTACAGACCAGGACCGCAATCAGAGAATCCGGCGAGCCAAAATGGACGTAGAAGCTTTGGCTGCTAGAATACCGGCATCAGAAGCCGCCTCCTTAATGTAATGAGAAGCTGTGATAATATACAATAGACATTGTCTAGCGTGATCAGAAACGTTGGAAGGCAGCTTAGCTTTCAACTCCTGAGCCCACGCTTCAATAGATTCTGCAGCCCAAGTCGCTGCAATGGTGGGCCGATGCGCAGCACCTGCTAAGGTGTAAATCGCCTTTAAACAACCCTCCACACGCTTATCCGTCGCTTCTTTCAGATGGTAGTAACAGGCAGAGCTGAGGATACCACCAGCCGCACCACTTGTCAATCCAATGTCTCCCAATTTTTACTTAGCTCCGCCGCGAGGGGATAGCGATCCAGCATCTTCTTGTGAGGCATGAAATTCTTTCCTGGATTTTTCCAGGATTCCTGACGTATGTCAACTAAATGGTCAGAGTGAGGAAAAACTTGTTTAACCACTTTCTGACATTGAAATCTGTCCGGTTTCTTAGGGGCAGTATCAGGCTCTGGGTCATCAGTAATTTGAAGAATTATCCTGATAGCCTCCAACAAGTCAGGAACATCCACCTGTGAAACAGATTCCAAATCTGTGGGGTCCGTGTATATACGCCATCCTCATCAGACGAGGTGTCTGGGACGTTGGTGGATTGTGAGGAAGTAATAGCCCGCTTAGAGGACCCCTTGGTCTTAGGCAGACGAGGGTGAGATTTGTTTATTCAGTGATTGGTTCAATTGCTGTAACCGAGTAGACAGTTGATCTGCCAATGGCGTATTAACCACAGGGACCATAAGCGGTTGCACTGGCACAGGAGGTCCCATAGGGGCCATAAGTCTAGTTACCAGCATATTCAATAACGTGGTGAGAGTAGCCCAAGGTGAGTCATTATGCACCCTTGTTGCTACTGTCCCACTGGGGGGTAGGGAACGCCCAGAACCTGAACCCTCTGCTGCTACATTTTCCTCAAATGCGTCTGCAGCGTCACCACCACGCACTGTGGGATCAGCCCCAGCTCCGTTGCCCCTTGAAGCGAACATATCTGAAAGCTCAATTCAGGGCAACCTAGTACAATTACAGCAACACAACACCTGACAAGAATACATGTAGAATACTTAAGTGTTCTGTAAAATGCACAGCGCTGACATGCAGGCAGCTTTACAGAGGAGGATTTGCCCAGTCTCAGAATCAGCTCAGCTTGTCCTAATGGTGCCCAAACACAGACAGGGAGTGAGGGAGAGAGAGAGATATGTAGCTCCAGGGCGGGAACATTTACTCTAAATGGCACCCTGGGGCTGGGGGAGGGGCTACAGGTCAGAGCCTTATTCCCTTGCTGGACTTCACCACCGGGTACTGCGGGCCTTAGCAAACGGATTTTTGAGAGAATCCGACCTGTGTCCTTGCCCTGGTGGTCTAGTGGGGCCCTGTACTGCCAGTGTCCACACCAACCGCGCCAGATCGCAATTTCCAGTGGGTCCCGCCTGGGGGACCCACTTACCTCCTCCCTGAGTGCAGCCAGGTGATCCTGGAGAGCTGCGGTGGGGTGTGTGACTGACAGAAAGAAAATGGAGCCTCTGCTGTAAAGTACCCAGCAACCAGGGCGCGGGAGTATACAGCGCCGCTGGGGGAGGTGATTGAGCTGCAGCAGGAGATGTCTGACTAACATCTAACACTCAGTGTCTCTGCTACAGCCCTTGAAGTCTTCATTTTTCACTTAGAAAAGCTTTTCTGAGGGCTGCTGGAGCAGCCCACCTGTTGCATGCCTGCACTGCACTGCACTGCACGGCACCAACTACAAAGCTGAGCTCCTGTGCACGGAGGCAGGGTTATAGAGGAGGTGGCGCTATGCATTCTGGTAAGTCAAAGCTTTTAGCCTGTTGGTCCCTCAGGTCAAGATCCTACTCTACACCCCAATGTCATTCCCTGTGGAGCCCAGTGTACCCCACAGCAGAAATTAGGCCGTACTAAACTTGTAAACGACATGATTGTTAGATGCGCACCAAGCAAAGTAAGAATTCCAGACCCTATGGTAAATCCGAGCAGAAGCCGGCTTACGGGCCTTCAACAGTTTGAATGACCACCTCAGAAAATCCTTTGGCCCTCAGTACGGAAGCTTCAAGAGCCAAGCCGTCAAAGCCAGCCGGGCCAGATCCTGGTAGACACAAGGGCCCTGAATGAGGAGGTCTGGTTGTTGTGGAAGCAGAAGAGGACGCTCCAGCGGGAGACCCTGTAGGTCTGGGAACCAATGCAGTCTGGGTCACGCCTGAGCTATCAGAAGTAGGATTCCTCCTTCATGCTTTAACTTCCTCACTACTCTGGGCAGGAGTGACACCGGAGGGAACACGTATGGCAGCCGAAAGGTACATGGAATTGCCAGTGTGTCCACGAACGCTGTTTGAGGATCCCTTGTCCTTGCTCCGAAGACCAGGAACCTTGCGATTGTGTAGAGATGCCATCAGGCCTACATCTGGTAGACCCCACTTGTCCACTAGGTGTTGAAATACTTTGGGATGAATGCTCCACTCTCCGGCGTGTACGTCTTGACTACTGAGGAAGTACGCTTCCCAGTTGAGGATCCCTGGAATGAACACTGCTAAGATGGCTGGCAGATGGTGTTCCGCCCATTAAAGACTATTTGACACTTCCATCATTGCCATGCAGCTTCAAGTGCTGCCTTGATGATTTATGTACGCTACCGTGGTGGCATTGTCTGACTGCACATGAACAAGCCTGTTCTGTACCAGATGCTGGGCCAGTTTCAGAGCAGGGAACACTGCCCACAATTCCAGAATGTTTCTCAGGAGGAGAGGCGCATCCCTGGTTCACAGACTCTGAAGAGTGTTGCTCCAACACCGCACCCCAACCCCTCAGACTAGCATCCGTCGTCAGGACCCCCCAGTTGGAGATCCAGAAGGGACGACCCCTGCACAATTGTTGGTCCTATAGCAACCAGCTCAGTGACAAATGAACCTCCGGAGACAATGAGATCATGCAAGACCTGATCCGGTGAGGCAGGCCATTCCACTTGGCAAGAATTAGCTTCTGCAGAGGGCGGAAATGAAATTGAGCATACTCTACCATGTCGAAAACAGACACTGAGGCCTAGTACTTGTATCGCCGAGTGTATCGACACTCGCGGGCGAGAGAGGAAGCATTGCATCCTTACCTGAAGTTTCAAGACGTTCTCCTGAGACAAAAATAACCACTGGATGTGTGTCTCCAACAATGCCCCCAGGTGCTCCATGCCCTGAGCAGGGACCAGGGATGATTTTTTCTAGTTGATGTGCCCCCCCCCCCGTGGGCTTGCAGAAACTGGACCGTCTGATCCAGATGACGGAAGAGAACGTCTGGGGAATTCGCCAGGATCAGCAAGACGTCCAGATACGGTAGGATCCCGATACCCCGATGGCAGGGTCGTCATCATCACCGCCATTACCTTGGTGAAGATTCGCGTAGCCGTAGTCACCAAAGGGTAAGGCCCGGAATTTATAATAGAGGTTGCCAATAGCAAACCGCAGGTATAGCTGATGCGACACGGAAATGGGTATATGTAGGTAAGCATCCTGTATGTCCAGGGATACCATATAGTCCCCTGGCCTCAAAGCCAGGACAATAGAGCGAAGGGTTTCCATACAAAACTTGGAGACCCTCACAAACTTGTTCAAAGACTTGAGGTTGAGAATGGGCCGAGGAACCATTCGGTTTCGGGACTAGGAACAGCGTTGAATAGCGAGAGTCAGGATTTTGCTTAGCTAGGTGACTGATGTAATTGCTGTAACCGAGAGAACAGAGTATCTACCCACAGCGGATTAACTGCAGGGACAATATGTGACTAATGGCACAGGAGGTCCCACAAGAGGCGCAAGTCTAATTACTAGTGTGGTCAGTAAATTAGAGAAAAACAGCCTAAGGTGGGTCTTGATTTGCCCCCGTTGCTGCAGACTGACCATGGGGTATAGAACCCCCAGTACCTGAACCCTCAGCTGCTACGTTTTCCTCTGAGAAATCTGTGGCATCAACACTGCATGGTGCAGGATCAGCCATGGATTCACCATCCTGTGTAGCAGACATGATATGCAAGTGTAACCCTAGGGTGTAACACAATATAAGCAGACAAACTACCCGACAAAAATCCCCTGTATGGTGTGACTGCAAGGCAGAGCACAAACAGGATTTCTGAGGTAAAATGTGACAAAAAAAAAAAATCTTGTGAAATACCTATATTATCTAACAACCCTGACGCACGGAGTCCCCTCAGGGTACAGGATATAGGGATATATACGAAATATATTATATATTCGATATATACGAAATAAATACATTAATAAATAAATACAATAGGGATATATACGAAATAAATATATTCGTGAGATACACGAAAGAGAGACCACACAGCAGCCATTGGCACACACTCACATATACAATGCAGAGATTACCAACAATGAAACTGCACTGGACCAGCAATACTGGTAACTATACCACTAAGTAAAGCTATGACATACATACTGCACAGTAAAGACTGTATGTATATCACAGGGTACTTGTACTAAATAACCCTGAATGTATGCACTTGTTCTTAACCAACACTGTCTAGACGACATGTAGAATACTTAAGTGTCCTGTAAATACACAGCACTGATGAAGCAGGCGGTATTACAGAGGAGGTATCGCCCACCAGTCCCAGAATCAGCGCAGCTCTGTGTAATGGCGCCCAAACACTGACAGGGAGTGAGGGAGAGATGCAGCTCCAGGGCAGGAACATTTACTCTAAATGGCGCCCAGGGGCTGGGGGAGGGGCTACAGGTCAGAGCCTGATCTCCTTGCTGGACTTCACCACTGGGTACTGTGGGCCATAATAAAACAGTTAAAATAGCTGACCTGAGTCCCTGCCCTGGTGGTCAAGTGGGGTCCCTGTACCAACACACAGACCACACCAGCACGTGCAGCCCACCTCCTAATGGCTGCGCCGGATATCGATTTTCGGTGGGTCCCATCTAGGGAACCCTCTTACCACCTCCCTTGATGCAGACACACAATCCTGGAGAGCTGTGGCAAGTGTGTGCCCTAGGTGAAGAACCAGAGCCTCCGATGTAAGTGCCCGGCGACCAGGGACATGGGAGTATACAGCGCCGGCGGGGGAGGTGATGGAGCTGCAGCAGGAGATGTCAGAATGACATTTAGCACTAAGAGTGCCTCTGCTGCAGCCCTTGATGTCTATCTTCTTTTAAGAAAGCTCTTTTCAGGGCTGATGGAGCAGCCCCTTTTCCAGAGAACCAACTTACAAACTGAGCTCCTTTGCACAAACGTGGGATTGTAGAGGAGGCGGCACTGAGCATATTGGGAACAGTCAAAGCTTTTAGGCTGTTGGTGACTCAGATCAAGATCCTACTCTACACCCCCAATGTTTTTCCCTGTGGAACCCCAGTGTTCACTGCGGCAGAAAGGTATTTTATGTAATAAAATTTGTTCTACAGTTTATGGCAAGTGTGCTCAGGGAATTAGCTCTCATAAGGTACATAAAAAAGGATTTACCGGTAAGTTATCAAAATCCTATTCTCCTAGTCCGTAGAGGATGCTCGGGACGACCTCAAGACCATGGGGTATAGACGGGATCCACAGGAGACATGGACACTCTAAAGACTTTTCATTGGGTGTGAACTGGCTTCTCCCTCTATGCCCCACCTCCAGACCTCAGTTGTAGGAACGGTGCCCAGGGAGCCCGACATTTCGAGGAAAGGAATTAACTAGTGGTGAGATATCTACCAACTCACACCCTCAACCATGCCGCACACATGGCATTCAACATAACACAACACATGCCAGGCATGAACTAATTGCAGCAACATGCTGAAACCAAGATAACACAACTTGTGTAACTGTAATAACTAAACTGCAGCTAAAAGTACACACTGGGACGGGCGCCCAGCATCCTCTACGGACTAGGAAAAAAATAAGATTTTACTCACCGGTAAATCTATTTCTCGTAGTCCGTAGTGGATGCTGGGACTCCGTAAGGACCATGGGGAATAGCGGCTCCGCAGGAGACTGGGCACAACTAAAGAAAGCTTTAGGACTACCGAGTGTGCACTGGTTCCTCCCACTATGACCCTCCTCCAGACCTCAGTTAGGATACTGTGCCCGGAAGAGCTGACACAATAAGGAAGGATTTTGAATCCCGGGTAAGACTCATACCAGCCACACCGTATAACTCGTGATACTATACCCAGTTAACAGTATGAAATATAACTGAGCCTCTCAACAGATGGCTCAACAATAACCCTTTAGTTAGGCAATAACTATATACAAGTATTGCAGACAATCCGCACTTGGGATGGGCGCCCAGCATCCACTACGGACTACAAGAAATAGATTTACCGGTGAGTAAAATCTTATTTTCTCTGACGTCCTAAGTGGATGCTGGGACTCCGTAAGGACCATGGGGATTATACCAAAGCTCCCAAACAGGCGGGAGAGTGCGGATGACTCTGCAGCACCGAATGAGCAAACTCTAGGTCCTCCTCAGCCAGGGTATCAAACTTGTAGACTCTTGCAAAAGTGTTTGAACCCGACCAAGTAACAGCTCGGCAAATTTGTAAAGCCGCCCAAGAAGAGCCCACTTTCCTCCTTGGAATGGGCTTTTACAGATTTAGGGTGCGGCAGTCCAGCCGCAGAATGTGCAAGTTGAATCGTGCTACAGATCCAGCGAGCAATAGTCTGCTTAGAAGCAGAAGCACCCAGGATAAGTACAGTATGTTTATGTGCAGACGAGTCTCCTGACTTGACCGCAGCACCTGGAAGTTTCTTCCCTGAGTGACTGCCCCCCATCCGCGGAGGCTTGCATCCGTGGTCACCAGGACCCAGTCCTGTATGCCGAACCTGCGGCCCTCGAGAAGATGAGCACTCTGCAGCCACCACAGAAGAGACACCCTGGCCCTCGGGGACAGGGCGATCAGCCGATGCATCTGAAGATGCGATCCGGACCACTTGTCCAACAGATCCCACTGAAAGATCCTGGCATGGAACCTGCCGAAAGGAATGGCTTCGTATGACGCTACCATATTTCCCAGGACTCGTGTGCAGTGATGCACCGACACCTGCTTTGGTTTCAGGAGATCCCTGACATGGGTCACTAACTCCTGAGCATTCTCCTCCGGGAGAAATACCTTCTTCTGTTCTGTGTCCAGAATCATGCCCAGGAAGGGCAGACGCGTCGTAGGAATCAGCTGCGACTTTGGAATATTCAGAATCCAGCCGGGCCATAGCAACACTTCCTGAGAGTGTGCTACGCTGATCAACAACTGCTCTCTGGACCTCGCCTTTATGAGGAGATCGTCCAAGTACGGGATAACTAACTCCTTGCTTCCGGAGTAGTACCATCATCTCCGCCATTACCTTGGTAAAGACTCTCGGTACCGTGGATAGACCAAACGGCAACGTCTGGAATTGGTAATGACAGTCCTGTACCACAAACCTGAGGTACTCCTGGTGAGTTGGATAAATGGGGACATGCAAGTACGCATCCTTGATGTCCAGAGATACCATAAAATCCCCCTCTTCCAGGCTGGCAATGACCGCTCTGAGCGATTCCATTTTGAACTTGAACTTTTTCATGTAAATGTTCAAGGATTTTAAATTTAGAATGGGTCTTACCGAACAGTCCGGTTTCGGTACCACAAACAGTGTGGAATAGTAACCCCTTCTCTGCTGAAGGGGGGGTACCATTATTATCACTAGCTGGAGGTACAGCTTGTGAATAGCCGTCAGGACTATCTCCCTCTCCGTGGGAGAAGCTGGCAAGGCGGATTTTAGGTAACGGTGAGGGGGCGTCACTTCGAATTCCAGCTTGTATCCCCGAGATACAATTTGTATAGCCCAAGGATCCACTTGTGAGCGAACCCACTGGTTGCAGAAATTTCGGACACGCGCCCCCACCACTCCTGGCTCCGCCTGTGGAGCCCCAGTATCATGCGGTGGACTTAGTGGAAGCAGGGGAAGACTTTTGTTCCTGAGAACTGGCTGCGTGGTGCAGCTTTTTTCCTCTGGCAAGAAAGGATGCACCTCTTGACTCTCTTGCTTTTTTGAGAACGAAAGGACTGCATTTGGTAATACGGTGCTTTCTTTGGCTGTGAGGAAACCTGTGGCAAGAAAGTCGACTTTCCAGCCGTCGCTGTGGATACGAGGTCCGAGAGACCGTCCCCAAACAATTCCTCACACTTATAAGGCAAAACCTCCATGTGTTTTTTAGAGTCGGCATCCCCTGTCCATTGCCGAGTCCATAAGACCCTCCTGGCAGAAATGGACATTGCATTTATTTGAGAGCCCAGCAGGCAAATGTCCCTCTGGGCATCCCGCATATATAAGACAACGTCTTTAATATGGCTAAGTGTTAGCAATACGGTATCCCTGTCCAGGGTATCTAAATCCTCTGACAGAGTATCTGTCCATGCTGCAACAGCACTACACATCCAGGCTGAAGCAATAGCAGGTCTCAGTAGAGTACCAGAGTGTGTAAACACTGACTTCAAGATACCTTCCTGCTTCCTATCCACAGGTTCCTTTAGGGCGGCCGTATCCTGAGACGGCAGGGCCACTCTTTTAGATAAGCGCGTCAGGGCCTTGTCAACCCTAGGGGAGGATTCCCAGCGTAACCTATCCGTTGGCGGGAAAGGGTACGCCATTAGTATTCTCTTGGGAATCACCACTTTCTTATCAGGGGAAGACCACGCTTCTTCACATAACTCATTTAATTCATGTGACGGGGGAAAAGTCACTGGCTGCTTTTTCTCCCCAAACATATTTACCCTCTTGTCAGGGACAGGGTCAGCCTCTGAAATGTGTAATACATTTTTCATTGCAATAATCATGCATCGGATGGCCTTAGTCAATTTGGGCTGTAATAGTGCCTCATCATCGTCGACGCTGGAGTCGGACTCCGTGTCGACATCGGTGTCAACCAACTGAGATAGTGGGCGTTTTTGAGACGCTGACGGCCTCTGAGGCGCCTGGGCAGGCCCGGGTTGAGAGCCCGGCTGTCCCCCGGCAGCAACATCATCAAATCTCTTGTGCAATGAGTTTACATTGTCATTTAAGACCTTCCACATATCCATCCAATCAGGTGTCGGCACTCGGCGGCGACACCACATTTATCTGCACTTGCTCCACCTCCACGTAACCCTCAACCATGTCAACACAGCCGTACCGACAAAGCGCACACACACACAGGGAATGCTCTGACTGAGGACAGGACCCCACAAGGTCTATGGGGAGACAGAGAGAGTATGCCAGCACACACCACAGCGCTATATAACACAGGGATACACACCACCAGAAGTGATTTTTCCCAATAGCTGCTGTATAAATACACCTTTTGCCTAAATTAATGTGCCCCCCCCTCTCTTTTTACCCTCTTCGTGCCAGGAGACTGCAGGGCAGAGCCTGGGGAGCGTCCTTCCAGCGGAGCTGTGAAGAGAAATGGCGCTGGTGTGCTGAGGAAGAAGGCCCCGCCCCCTCAGCGGCGGGCTTCTGTCCCGCTGTTTCTGACTAAAAAATGGCGGGGGTTTTACACATATAGTCACAGACTGTATTATGTGTCTTTTTTATGCCGTGGTTACTAGGACCCAGTCCTGAATGCCGAACCTGCATCCCTCTAGCAGGTGAGAGCTGTGCAACCGCCACAGGAGCGAAATCCTGTTTTTTGATGACAGGATTATCTTTCTGTGCATGTGTAAGTGTGACCCCGACCACTTGTCCAACAGGTCCCACTGGAATACTCTGGCATGGAACCTGCCAAACTGTATGGCCTCGTAGGCCGCCACCATATTCCCCAACAACCGAATGCACTGATGGATCGACACACTTGATGGTTTCAATATCCGTTTTACCATTTTCTGGATTTCAAGAGCCTTTTTCAGCGGAAGAAATACTCTCTGAACTTCTGTGTCCAGAATCATCCCGAGGAAAGACCACCTTGTTGTCAGTTCCAACTGTGACTTTAGGTAATTTATGATCCACCCGTGTTGTTGGAGTATTGACAGGGAGAGAAATATGTTTTGTAATAACTGCTCTCTGGATCTCGCCTTTATCAGGTCGTCCAGATAAGGGATTATATTGACTCCTTTCTGACAAAGGAGGACCATCATCTCCGCCATCACCTTGGTGAATACCCTCGGCTCCGTGGAGAGACCAAAAGGTAACGTCTGGAATTGGTAATGGCAATCCTGAAACGCGAATCTCAGATAAGCCTGGTGAGGAGGAAAAAATAAGAATTTACTTACCGATAATTCTATTTCTCGTAGTCCGTAGTGGATGCTGGGGACTCCGTCAGGACCATGGGGAATAGCGGCTCCGCAGGAGACAGGGCACAAAATTTAAAAGTTTGACCACTAGGTAGTGTGCACTGGCTCCTCCCCCTATGACCCTCCTCCAAGCCTCAGTTAGGATACTGTGCCCGGACGAGCGTACACAATAAGGAAGGATTTTGAATCCCGGGTAAGACTCATACCAGCCACACCAATCACACTGTACAACTTGAGATCTGAACCCAGTTAACAGCATGATAACAGAGGAGCCTCTGAAAAGATGGCTTCCAACAATAATAACCCGATTTTTGTAACAATAACTATGTACAAGTATTGCAGACAATCCGCACTTGGGATGGGCGCCCAGCATCCACTACGGACTACGAGAAATAGAATTATCGGTAAGTAAATTCTTATTTTCTCTGACGTCCTAAGTGGATGCTGGGGACTCCGTCAAGACCATGGGGATTATACCAAAGCTCCCAAACGGGCGGGAGAGTGCGGATGACTCTGCAGCACCGAATGAGAGAACTCCATGTCCTCCTTAGCCAGGGTATCAAATTTGTAGAATTTTACAAACGTGTTCTCCCCTGACCACGTAACTGCTCGGCAGCGTTGTAATGCCGAGACCCCTCGGGCAGCCGCCCAAGGTGAGCCCACCTTCCTTGTGGAGTGGGCATTTACAGATTTTGGCTGTGGCAGGCCCTGCCACAGAATGCGCAAGTTGAATTGTGCTACAAATCCAACGAGCAATCGTCAGGAACACCCAGCTTGTCGGATGCATACAGTATAAACAGCGAGTCAGACTTTCTGACTCCAGCCGTCCTTGAAATAAATATATATATATATATATATATATATATATATATATATATATATATATATATATATATATATATATATATATATATTTTTTTTTTTTTAAGGCTCTGACAACGTCGAACAACTTGGCGTCCTCCAAGTCGCTAGAAGCCGCAGGCACTACAATAGGTTGGTTCAGGTGAAACGCTGATACCACCTTAGGGAGAAACTGAGGACGCGTCCGCAGTTCTGCCCTGTCCCAATGGAAAATCAGATATGGCTTTTGTACGAAAAAGCCGCCAATTCTGACACTCTCCTGGCCGAAGCCAGGGCCAGTAGCATGGTCACTTTCCATGTAAGATATTTCAAATCCACCGATTTGAGTGGCTCAACCAATGGGATTTGAGGAATCCCAAAACTACATTGAGATCCCACGGTGCCACTGGAGGCACAACCGGGGCTGTATATGTAGTACTCCTTTGACAAAAGCTTGGACTTCAGGAACTGAAGCCAATTCTTTCTGGAAGAAAATCGACAGGGCCGAAATTTGAACCTTAATGGACCCCAATTTGAGGCCCATAGACAATCCTGTTTGCAGGAAATGTAGGAATCGACCCAGTTGAAATTCCTCCGTCGGAGCCCTCTCCTTCAGGATCCGGCGTTCAACCGCCATGTCGTCAAACGCAGCCGCGGTAAGTCTAGAGGTAGAGTGCACGGATCCTCCGTACGCATCTCTTGAAGTTCCGGGTACCAAGTCTTTCTTGGCAAATCCGGAACCACGAGTATCGTTCTTACTCCCCTTCGCCTTATAATTCTCAGTACCTTGGGTATGAGAGGCAGAGGGGGGAACACATACATTGACTGGTACACCCATGGTGTTACCAACGCGTCCACAGCTATTGCCTGAGGGTCTCTTGACCTGGCGCAATACCTGTCCAGTTTTTTGTTGAGGCGGGACGCCATCCTGTCCACCTTTGGTTTTTCCCAACGGTTCACAATCATGTGGAAGACTTCTGGATGAAGTCCCCACTCTCCCGGGTGGTGATCGTGTCTGCTGAGGAAGTCTGCTTCCCAGTTGTCCACTCCCGGAATGAACACTGCTGACAGTGCTATCACATGATTTTCTGCCCAGTGAAAAATCCTTGCAGCTTCTGCCATTTCCCTCCTGCTTCTTGTGTCGCCCTGTCTGTTTACGTGGGCGACTGCCGTGGTGGTGCCCTACTGGTTCAACACCGGCTGACCCTGAAGCAGAGGTCTTGCCAGGCTTAGAGCATTGTAAATTGCCCTTAGCTCCAGTATATTTATGTGAAGTGAAGTCTCCAGGCTTGACCACACTCCCTGGAAATTTCTTCCCTGTGTGACTGCTCCCCAGCCTCTCAGGCTGGCATTCGTGGTCACCAGGACCCAGTCCTGAATGCCGAATCTGCGGCCCTCCAAAAAGGTGAGCACCTTGCAACCACCACAGAAGAGACCCCCTTGTCCTTGGAGACGGGGCTATCCGCTGATGCATCTGAAGATGCGATCCGGACCATTCGTCCAGCAGATTCCACTGAAAGGTTCTTGCGTGGAATCTGCCGAATGGAATCGCTTCGTAAGAAGCCATCATTTACCCAGGACTCTTGTGCATTGATGCACTGACACTTTTCCTGGTTTTAGGAGGTTCCTGACTAGCTCGGATAACTCCCTGACTTTCTCCTCCGGGAGAAAAACCTTTTTCTGAACTGTGTCCAGAATCATCCCTAGGAACAGCAGACGTGTCGTCGGGCTCAGCTGGGATTTTGGAAAATTTAGAATCCACCCGTGCTGTTGCAGCACTACTCGGGTTAGTGCTACACCGGCCTCTAACTGTTCTCTGGATCTTGCCCTTATCAGGAGATCGTCCAAGTAAGGGATAATTAATACGCCTTTTCTTCGAAGAAGAATCATCATTTCGGCCATTACCTTGGTAAAGACCCGGGGTGCCGTGGACAATCCAAACGGCAACGTCTGAAACTGATAGTGACAGTTTTGTACCACGAACCTGAGGTACCCTTGTTTGAAGGGCAAATTGGGACATGGAGGTTAGCATCCTTGATGTCCAAGGACACCATAAAGTCCCCTTCTTCCAGATTCGCTATCACTGCTCTGAGTGATTTCATCTTGAACCTTTGTATGTAAGTGTTCAAAAGATTTCAGACTTAGAATAGGTCTCACCGAGCCGTCCGGCTTCGGTACCACAAACAGCGTGGAATAATACCCCTTTCCTTGTTGTATTAGGGGTACCTTGACTATTACTTGCTGGGAATACAGCTTGTGAATAGCTTCCAACACCGTCTCCCTGTCGGAGGGAGATGTTGGTAAAGCAGACTTCAGGAATCTGCGAGGAAGAGAAGTCTCGAATTCCAATCTGTACCCCTGTGATACTACCTGCAGGATCCAGGGGTCGACTTGCGAGTGAGCCCACTGCGCGATGAAATTCTTGAGACGACCCCCCCACCGGACCTGAGTCCGCTTGTAAGACCCCAGCGACATGCTGAGGACTTTTCAGAAGCGGGGGAGTGCTTCTGCTCCTGGGAAGGAGCTGCTTGCTGCAGTCTCTTACCCTTTCCTTTGCCTCGGGCAGATATGAATGGCCTTTTGCCCGCTTGTTCTTATGAGAACGAAAGGACTGAGGCTGAAAAGACGGTGTCTTTTTCTGTTGGGAGGTGACCTGAGGTAAAAAAGGTGGATTTTCCGGCTGTTGCCGTGGCCACCAAGTCCGATAGACCGACCCCAAGTAATTCCTCCCCTTTATACGGCAAACTTCCATATGCCGCTTGGAATCCGCATCACCTGACCACTGTCGCGTCCATAAAACTTCTTCTGGCAGAAATGGACAGCGCACTTACCCTTGATGCCAGAGTGCAAATATCCCTCTGTGCATCTCGCATATAAAGAAAATGCATCCTTTAAATGCTCTATAGTCAATAAAATATTGTCGCTATTCAGGGTATCAATATTTCCAGTCAGAGATTCCGACCAAACCCCCCCAGCACTGCACATCCATGCTGGGGCGATTGCTGGTCGCAGTATAACATCAGTATGTGTGTATATACTTTTTAGAGTATTTTCCAGCCTCCTATCAGCTGGATTTTGAGGGCGGCCGTATCAGGAGACGGTAACGCCACTTGTTTTGATAAGCGTGTGAGCGCCTTATCTACCCTAGAGGGTGTTTCCCAGCGCGCCCTAACCTCTGGCGGGAAAGGGTATAATGCCAATAACTTCTCTGAAATTAGCAACTTCCTATCGGGGGTAACCCACGCTTCATCACACACTTCAATCAATTCATCTGATTTCAGGAAAAACTACAGGTGGTTTTTTCACACCCCACATAATACCCATTTTTGTGGTACTTGTAGTATCAGAAATATGTAACGCCTCCTTCATTGCCGTGATTATGTAACGTGTGGCCCTACTGGAAAATACGTTTGTTTCTTCACCGTCGACACTGGAGTCAGTGTCCGTGTCTGTGTCTGTCGACCGACTGAGGTAATGGGCGTTTTAAAGCCCCTGACGGTGTTTGAGACGCCTGGACAGGTACTAATTGGTTTGCCGGCCGTCTCATATCGTCAACCGACCTTGTAGCGTGTTGACACTATCACGTAATTCCATAAATAAAGCCATCTATTCCGGTGTCGACTCCCAAGGGGGTGACATCCCATTACAGGCAATTGCTCCGCCTCCACACCAACATCGTCCTCATACCTGTCGACACACACGTACCGACACACAGCACACACACAGGGAATGCTCTGATAGAGGACAGGACCCCACTAGCCCTTTGGGGAGACAGAGGGAGAGTTTGCCAGCACACACCAAAGCGCTATAATTATACAGGGACCACCTTATAGTAAGTGTTTTCCCTTATAGCAGCTTAATATATAATAATATCGCCAAAAAATGCCCCCCCCTCTCTGTTTTAACCCTGTTTCTGTAGTGCAGTGCAGGGGAGAGCCTGGGAGCCTTCCCACCAGCGGATCTGTGTGGGAAAAATGGCGCTGTGTGCTGAGGAGATAGGCCCCGCCCCCTTCACGGCGGGCTCTTCTCCCGGTTTTTTCTGTAATCCTGGCAGGGGTTAAATACATCCATATAGCCCAGGGGCTATATGTGATGTATTTTTAGCCAGTAAAGGTAATTACATTGCTGCCCAGGGCGCCCTGCACCCTCAGTGACCGCGGTGTGAAGTGTGCTGAGAGCAATGGCGCACAGCTGCAGTGCTGTGCGCTACCTTAAGAAGACTGGGAAGTCTTCAGCCGCCGATTTCTGGACCTCTTCTCTCTTCAGCATCTGTAAGGGGGCCGGCGGCGCGGCTCCGGTGACCCATCCAGGCTGTACCTGTGATCGTCCCTCTGGAGCTAGTGTCCAGTAGCCTAAGAAGCCAATCCATCCTGCACGCAGGTGAGTTCACTTCTTCTCCCCTTAGTCCCTCGATACAGTGAGCCTGTTGCCAGCAGGACTCACTGAAAATAAAAAACCTAACAAACTTTTATTCTAAGCAGCTCTTTAGGAGAGCCACCTAGATTGCACCCTTCTCGGCCGGGCACAAAAACCTAACTGAGGCTTGGAGGAGGGTCATAGGGGGAGGAGCCAGTGCACACCAGATAGTCCTAAAGCTTTCTTTAGATGTGCCCTGTCTCCTGCGGAGCCGCTATTCCCCATGGTCCTGACGGAGTCCCCAGCATCCACTTAGGACGTCAGAGAAATGGGAACATGCAGGTAAGCATCCTTTATGTCCACTGACACCAAGTAGTCCCCCTCCTCCAGACTGGCAATCACCGCCCGAAGTGATTCCATCATGAACTTGAACCTTTTCAGGAAGAAATTCAGATTTTTTAGATTTCGGATAGTCTGACCGAGCCATCCGTAACAAAAAAACAAACAAAAAAAAAAGGCTTTAATAAAAACCCGCCATTGTTGTGACAACAGTACCAGGACTATGACCTGGTCATGACAATTTTTTGTATTGTCGCTGTTACTGCTTCTCTCTGGCAGAGAAGCTGGCAAGGTCGATTTGAAAAATCGGTATGGGGGAACGTCTTGAAACTCTAGTTTGTATCCCTGGGACACTATTTGAACACCCAGGGATCCAGGCCAGACAGAATCCAATCCTGGCTGAAGAGTTTGAGACGTGCCCCCACCCGAGCGGCCTCCCGCAAGGGAGTTCCAGCGTCCTGCTGGGTATTTAGCAGAATTAGGGGTAGACTTTTGCTCTTGGGAACCTGAAGCCAGGGTGGGCTTCTTTCCCCTTCCTGCAAAGAAGGGGGAACCTCTCGTCTTTTTGTATTTATTGGGCCAAAAGGATTGCATTTGCGGGTGATACGTCTTTTTTGCCGATGCAGGTGCAGAGGGCAAAAATGTTGACTTACCTGCTGTAGCCGCCGAGACTAACGCATCCAGGCCATCGCCAAATAAGGCCTCACCTTTATATGGGAGAGCCTCCATGTTTCTTTTGGAATCCATCTGCGTTCTACTGGCGAATCCATAATGCCAGCCTAGCAGATATTGCCATGGTAGCGGCTTGTGTACTCAAGAATCCAATATCCTTCCAGCATGTAGGCGGCAGCGTCCTTGATATTCCCTAACTTGAGTATCTCCTCTATCAATCGTGTCAATTTCTGATGGCACGCTTTGACCATTTTTCAATAGCGCAACTCACCCATGTGCAGGCAATAGTGGGCCTGAGCAGTGTACCATTGGTAACAAATGGATTTCAATTTAACTTCCATTTTGCGGTCTGCTGGCTCTTTAAGAGAAGCCGTGCCAGGAGCAGGGAGATTTAACTTCGTCAACCTGGGAAGCGCACTGTCTAACACAGGGGATGACTCCCATTTTTTTCCTGTCTTCAACCCGGGAAAGGATAAGCTATGTGAATACGAATTTTTTTTTATCAGGATTCACCCACATCCCTTCAAACAGAGCATTTAGTTCGTGTGAAGGAGGGAACGCGACTTTGGATTTCTTTTCCTTACATAAATAAGCTTTCTCCTGAAGTACAGGAGTGCTTTCTGTAACCTTCAACACGTCCCTTATAGCCACAATCATATATTGTATACTTTATGACAATTTGTGATCTCGCTCTGGATTCACTATTGTCGACACAAGAATCAGAATCCATGTCGGTATCAGTGTTTACAACATTTGCAAATGGTCACTTATGTGACCCAGAGAGCCCACCCGCATAAGGAATAACAGCATCCTGAAAAACCACATCTTCCACAGATTTTCTCCAGCATGCAGCCTTAGATTCAGACTTATCCAATCTACGGTTAATCAGATATATACCGTCACATAGCTCTTTCACCCATGCTGGCTCTTGGTGTGCCAGTAGCGTCATCACATTACAACTCTGTGTCCCTAAAATGGCTTCCTCCAGGGAAAAACTCCCTACCTCAGACATGCCTCACACGTGTACACCACAGACACACTGGGACTTATTTTGGGGACAGACCCACAGTAAAATCTATCAGAGGGACACAGGATAGGAGCAGCCAGTTCACAAACCCAGCACCAGTATTGCCTGTAAACATAGTATGTCCACAGCCCAAAAGCACTTTTAAATAGTAATATACACTATCAAATGCACCACAATCGCTTTGTGCCCCCCCTTTATAGCACCCTGTACTTGTCAGAAGTGGAGGAGAGGACCAGCATGTTCTCTGCAGCCTGAGGAGAGAGAAAATAGCACCGAGTAGTGTGCTGGCTGCCTGAGGAAGAAGCTCCGCCCTTTTTACCTCAGAAACTTGTCATTTATACTTGCAGGGGTAGGGCTGTGCCTGGGCATCTTATGCCCCTTTTAGCCAGTTTGAGGCATTTTTCTTGCTGCCCAAGGCACCCCCCACCCTGCAGTGCCTGTGTGCGCAGCAATGACGCGCTGCGCTCCCGCCAGCTGCACCTCAGCCATCACTTACTTGATTGAAGATCATTCTTCTCATACTCCCCTGTTTTCTGGCTGTTAAGGGGGGTGACGGCATGCTGTGGGAGTGAGCATCTAGACAGGGCTAGCGTTCAGTTCCCTTCAGGAGCTAATGGTGTCCTGTCAGCCAGAAGCAGCGCCATGAAACTGAGGAAGATGGTTCTGCTTCCGCCTCCTCAGTCCCACGAAGCAGGGAGTCCGATGCCAGCAGATCTCCCTGAAAATAAAAAAACATAAGTCTTTCCAGAGAAACTCAGTAGAGCTCCTCAGAGTGCATCCAGTCGACCTGGGCACATTTCTAAAACTGAGGTCTGGAGGAGGGGCACAGAGGGAAGAGCCAGTTCACAGCCAATGAAAAGTCTTTAGAGTGCCCATGTCTCCTGTGGATCCCATCTATACCCCATGGTCTTGATGTTGTCCCCAGCACCCTCTAGGACATATGAGAAAATAAGAATTTACTTACCGATAATTCTATTTCTCGTAGTCCGTAGTGGATGCTGGGGACTCCGTAAGGACCATGGGGAATAGCGGCTCCGCAGGAGACTGGGCACATCTAAAGAAAGCTTTAGGACTATCTGGTGTGCACTGGCTCCTCCCCCTATGACCCTCCTCCAAGCTTCAGTTAGGATACTGTGCCCGGACGAGCGTACACAATAAGGAAGGATTTTGAATCCCGGGTAAGACTCATACCAGCCACACCGTACAACTTGTGATCTGAACCCAGTTAACAGCATGATAACAGAGGAGCCTCTAGAAAAGATGGCTCACTACAGCAATAACCCGATTTTTTTGGTAACAATAACTATGTACCAGTATTGCAGACAATCCGCACTTGGGATGGGCGCCCAGCATCCACTACGGACTACGAGAAATAGAATTATCGGTAAGTAAATTCTTATTTTCTCTAACGTCCTAAGTGGATGCTGGGGACTCCGTAAGGACCATGGGGATTATACCAAAGCTCCCAAACGGGCGGGAGAGTGCGGATGACTCTGCAGCACCAATTGAGAGAACTCCAGGTCCTCCTCAGCCAGGGTATCAATTTTGTAGAATTTTACAAACGTATTTGCTCCTGACCAAGTAGCTGCTCGGCAAAGTTGTAAAGCCGAGACCCCTCGGGCAGCCGCCCAAGATGAGCCCACCTTCCTTGTGGAGTGGGCATTTACAGATTTTTGGCTGTGGCAGGCCTGCCACAGAATGTGCAAGCTGAATTGTACTACAAATCCAACGAGCAATAGTCTGCTTAGAAGCAGGAGCACCCAGCTTGTTGGGTGCATACAGGATAAACAGCGAGTCAGATTTTCTGACTCCAGCCGTCCAGGAAACATATATTTTCAGGGCCCTGACAACGTCTAGCAACTTGGAGTCCTCCAAGTCCCTAGTAGCCGCAGGCACCACAATAGGTTGGTTCAGGTGAAACGCTGAAACCACCTTAGGGAGAAACTGAGGACGAGTCCTCAATTCCGCCCTGTCCGAATGGAAAATCAGATAAGGGCTTTTACAGGATAAAGCCGCCAATTCTGACACGCGCCTGGCCCAGGCCAGGGCCAACAGCATGACCACTTTCCATGTGAGATATTTTAACTCCACAGATTTAAGTGGTTCAAACCAATGTGACTTTTGGAACCCAAAAAAACTACATTGAGATCCCAAAGTGCCACTGGAGGCACAAAAGGAGGCTGTATATGCAGTACCCCTTTTACAAACGTCTGAACTTCAGGGACTGAAGCTAGTTCTTTTTGGAAGAAAATTGACAGGGCCGAAATTTGAACCTTAATGGACCCCAATTTCAGGCCCATAGATACTCCTATTTGCAGGAAATATAGGAATCGACCCAGTTGAATTTCCTCCGTCGGGCCTTACTGGCCTCGCACCACGCAACATATTTTCGCCAAATGCGGTGATAATGTTTTGCGGTTACATCCTTCCTGGCTTTGATCAGGATAGGGATGACTTCATCCGGAATGCCTTTTTTCCTTCAGGATCCGGCGTTCAACCACCATGCCGTCAAACGCAGCCGCGGTAAGTCTTGGAACAGACAGGGTCCTTGTTGGAGCAGGTCCCTTCTTAGAGGTAGAGGCCACGGATCCTCCGTGAGCATCTCTTGAAGTTCCGGTTACCAAGTCCTTCTTGGGCAATCCGGAGCCACGAATATAGTGCTTACTCCTCTCCATCTTATCAATCTCAGTACCTTGGGTATGAGAGGCAGAGGAGGGAACACATACACTGACTGGTACACCCACGGTGTTACCAGAGTGTCTACAGCTATTGCCTGAGGGTCCCTTGACCTGGCGCAATACCTGTCGAGTTTTTCCCAACGGCTTATAATCATGTGGAAGACTTCTGGGTGAAGTCCCCACTCTCCCGGGTGGAGGTCGTGCTGAGGAAGTCTGCTTCCCAGTTGTCCACTCCCGGAATGAATACTGCTGACAGTGCTATCACATGATTTTCCGCCCAGCGAAGAATCCTTGCAGCTTCTGCCATTGCCCTCCTGCTTCTTGTGCCACCCTGTCTGTTTAAGTGGGTGACTGCCGTGATGTTGTCAGACTGGATCAACACCGGCTGACCTTGAAGCAGAGGTCTTGCTAAGCTTAGAGCATTGTAAATGGCCCTTAGCTTCAGGATATTTATGTGAAGTGATGTCTCCAGGCTTGACCATAAGCCCTGGATATTCCTTCCCTGTGTGACTGCTCCCCAGCCTCGCAGGCTGGCATCCGTGGTCACCAGGACCCAGTCCTGAATGCCGAATCTGCGGCCCTCTAGAAGATGAGCACTCTGCAACCACCACAGGAGGGACACCCTTGTCCTTGGTGACAGGGTTATCCGCTGATGCATCTGAAAATGCGACCCGGACCATTTGTCCAGCAGGTCCCACTGGAAAGTTCTTGCGTGGAATCTGCCGAATGGGATTGCTTCGTAGGAAGCCACCATTTTACCCAGAACCCTTGTGCATTGATGCACTGAGACTTGGCTCGGTTTTAGGAGGTTCCTGACTAGCTCGGATAACTCCCCGTCTTTCCCCTCCGGGAGACACCTTTTTCTGGACTGTGTCCAGGATCATCCCTAGGAACAGAAGACAAGTCGTCGGAACCAGCTGCGATTTTGGAATATTGAGAATCCAATCGTGCTGCCACAACACTACCCGAGATAGTGCTACACCGACCTCCAACTGTTCCCTGGATCTTACCCTTATCAGGGAATCGTCCAAGTAAGGGATAACTAAAATTCCCTTCCTTCGAAGGAATATCATCATTTCGGCAATTACCTTGGTAAAGACCCAGGGTGCCGTGGACCATCCATACGGCAGCGTCTGAACTGATAGTGACAGTTCTGTACCATAAACCTGAGGTACCCTTGTTGAGAAGGGTAAATTTTGACATGAAGGTAAGCATCCTTGATGTCCCGAGACATCATGTAGTCCCCTTCTTCCAGGTTCGCAATCACTGCTCTGAGTGACTCAATCTTGAATTTGAACCTCTGTATGCAAGTGTACAAAGATTTTAGATTTAGAATCGGTCTCACCGAGCCGTCCGGCTTCGGTACCACAATAGTGTGGAATAATACCCCGTTCCCTGTTGCAGGAGGGGTACCTTGATTATCACCTGCTGGGAATACAGCTTGTGAATGGCTTCCAAAACTGTCTCCCTGTCAGAAGGAGACATCGGTAAAGCCGACTTTAGGAAAACGGCGAGGGGGAGACGTCTCGAATTCTAATTTGTACCCCTGAGATATCACCTGAAGGATCCAGGGGTCTACTTGCGAGTGAGCCCACTGCGCGCTGAAATTCATTGAGACGGGCCCCCCACCGTGCCTGATTCTGCTTGTAAAGCCCCAGCGTCATACTGAGGGCTTGGCAGAGGCGGGAGAGGGTTTCTGTTACTGGGAACTGGCTGATTTCTGCAGCCTTTTTCCTCTCCCTCTGTCACGGGGCAGAAATGAGGAACATTTTGCCCGCTTGTCCACGAAAAGACTGCGCCTGATAATACGGCGTCTTCTCATGTTGAGAGGCGACCTGGGGTACAAACGTGGATTTCCCAGCTGTTGCCGTGGCCACCAGGTCTGAAAGACCGACCCCAAATAACTCCTCCCCTTAATAAGGCAATACTTCCAAATGCCGTTTGGAATACGCATCACCTGACCACTGACGTGTCCATAACCCTCTACTGGTAGAAATGGACAACGCACTTAGACTTGATGCCAGTCGGCAAATATTCCGCTGTGCATCACGCATATATAGAAATGCATCTTTTAAATGCTCTATAGGCAAAAATATACTGTCCCTATCTAGGGTATCAATATTTTCAGTCAGGGAATCCGACCACGCCAACCCAGCACTGCACATCCAGGCTGAGGCGATTGCTGGTCGCAGTATAACACCAGTATGTGTGTAAATACATTTTAGGATACCCTCCTGCTTTCTATCAGCAGGATCCTTAAGGGCGGCCATCTCAGGAGAGGGTAGCGCCCTTACAAGCGTGTGAGCGCTTTATCCACCCTAGGGGGTGTTTCCCAACGCACCATAACCTCTGGCGGGAAAGGATATAATGCCAATAACATTTTAGAAATTATCAGTTGTTATCGGGGGAAAACCACGCATCATCACACACCTCATTTAATTTCTCAGATTCAGGAAAACTACAGGTAGTTTTTCCTCACCGAACATAATACCCCTTTTTGGTGGTACTCGTATTATCAGAAATGTGTAAAACATTTTTCATTGCCTCAATCATGTAATGTGTGGCCCTACTGGAAGTCACATTTGTCTCTTCACCGTCGACACTGGAGTCAGTATCTGTGTCGGCGTCTATATCTGCCATCTGAGGTAACGGGCGCTTTAGAGCCCCTGACGGCCTATGAGACGTCTGGACAGGCACAAGCTGAGTAGCCGGCTGTCTCATGTCAACCACTGTCTTTTATACAGAGCTGACACTGTCACGTAATTCCTTCCAACAGTTCATCCACTCAGGTGTCGACCCCCTAGGGGGTGACATCACTATTACAGGCAATCTGCTCCGTCTCCACATCATTTTTCTCCTCATACATGTCGACACAAACGTACCGACATACAGCACACACACAGGGAATGCTCTGATAGAGGACAGGACCCCACTAGCCCTTTGGGGAGGGAGCGTTTGCCAGCACACACCAAAGCGCGCGCTATATATATATATATATATATATATATATATATATATATATATATATATATATATATATATATACACATACATACATACATACATACATACATACATACATACACAGGGATAACCTTACATAAGTGTTTTTCCCCTTATAGCTGCTGTATTGTTAATACTGCGCCTAATTAGTGCCCCCCTCTCTTTTTTAACCCTTTCTGTAGTGTAGTGACTGCAGGGGAGCTTCCCTCCAACTGAGCTGTGAGGGAAAATGGCACCAGTGTGCTGAGGAGATTGGCTCCGCCCCTTTTTTGCAGACTTTTCTCCTGTTTTTATGGATTCTGGCAGGGGTTAAAATTCATCCATATAGCCCTGGGGGCTATATGTGATGTATTTTCGCCAGCCAAGGTGTTTTTATTGCTGCTCAGGGCACCCCCCCCCCCCCCTGCACCCTCAGTGACCGAAGTGTGCTGAGGAGCAATGGCGCACAGCTGCGGTGCTGTGCGCTACCTTGGTGAAGACAGGATGTCTGCTGCCGCCGATTTTCCGGACCTCTTCTGTCTTCTGGCTCTGTAAGGGGGCCGGCGGCGCGGCTCTGGGACCCATCCATGGCTGGGCCTGTGATCGTCCCTCTGGAGCTAATGTCCAGTAGCCTAAGAAGCCCAATCCACTCTGCACGCAGGTGAGTTCGCTTCTTCTCCCCTTAGTCCCTCGATGCAGTGAGCCTGTTGCCAGCAGGTCTCACTGAAGATAAACCTAAACTAAAACTTTCACTAAGAAGCTCAGGAGAGCCCCTAGTGTGCACCCTGCTCGTTCAGGCACAGAGATCTAACTGAGGCTTGGGGGAGGAGCCAGTGCACACCAGATAGTCCTAAAGCTTTCTTTAGATGTGCCCAGTCTCCTGCGGAGCCGCTATTCCCCATGGTCCTTACGGAGTCCCCAGCATCCACTTAGGACATTAGAGAAATACTTACTGTAATTGGTTACTTCCCATGTTCACCTCTATGCATATGGAGAGCTGACTAAATATAGCTTCCCTTAATACCCTTTCACACCGCACAAACACAGTATCGACCTGGCATATTGCCGGGTTGGCGTGAAAGGGGCATTGCCGAAATCGCGAGTCGCCTGACCCAGCAATTCAACCTGGAAATAAAGCAGTGTTATACCCAGGTTGAATACCGGGTCAGTGGCTGCGTAAACAGGCTCCTGGTTGATGGGACCAGTTTACTAGATAGGGAGAGGCAGCGTGGAGATGATCTCATCTCCCAGCGGCAGCTACGCCCCCACCACCACCATGGCAGCCCGCCTGGCTTATTGCCGGGTCAGGAAAGCCTGCAGCAGCCACCGCCAATGCCAGGTCCCACCCAGGAAGGACCGCTTTCAATTCCCAGGTGGGATCTGGCATTGGCAGCGTGAAAGGGGTATTACTCACATCCAACTCTTCATGATCCAGTCTTCTGTAGAAGACAAAGCAGCAACCTGGCCAAGCAGAGTGTGACACACCTTGCATTACCATTACTGTGCATTATTCAGGTATGTTCGTAAACCAAAGAAAAAGCAACTGGGTGAAACCATGTTATAATGCTGGTGGGGCAGATGGAACATGTGTTGAGAGAATAAGCATTGGGTGGGGTGTGTGCAAACACTAAATTGCAGTGTACAAATTAAGCAGCCAGTATTTACCATATGCAGAAATATAACCCACCCAAATCAAAATCTCTGCACATGTTACATATGCAGTGCAACATGTTTTTGCCCAGAAGCTTGCTAACAAGCGCCACAGTCCTTTATTCCAAATAGCAATCAGATTTACAGATCTGTCCCTGTTTAGGACAAACTAGTACATTTTTACCCCTTTCACACCGCAAATATAACCCTGGATATTGCCGGGTTGAGCCAGTTCAACCCAGGTTGAGGTGCAGTCCAAAAGCACCACTTTTAAGTATCCTGCATTTCAAGCCGGTATAAAAGCAGCATTATACATGGGTTGGACCCAGGTCAATGTGTACTCTAAAGTGTCCATCCGGGGTTATGCATTCATGTAAACGTGCCAATTGGCTGTTCTGTGTGCCTTGATGTCAGCAGCCTAACCTCTGCTACACCGCAAAGATTGCTAGGCAGCTTACTGCATACCTCACAACTTATTAAAAGTACAAAGATGGACCTTGAGGTGCCCCAAAAAGGGGGCGTAGCCTATGTAAAAGGGGCATGGTCTTGTGGCAGAGCTGCAATTGTGAGTCACGCCCCCTTGTACAGTTACTGAGGGGGCATGCCCAGCATTCTGAGCTACTGGCATGTCCCCTCTCCCACCTGTGAATAGACGCTGTGCACATGCAGTGTCAATTCACTGCTGTTCTGCCAAGCAGTGGCACTAGCCTCCCAACTGCGGGGCACTGCGTGACAGTCCAAAAAAAAAAAAACGTGACTGTCCAAAAAAATTGGGACAGTTGGGATGTATGTTACTGGAACAGTTAAAGATGCAATTGTATATAAAACTATAGCTGTCAGCCATGATTCCTGCAATGCTGTGAGCTGTCCCCACCCTCTCATTTTGTCCCCTTCTGACACTCTTCTTTCTGAGCCAAAAATAATCCATTTAAAATGAAATCCATGGTGTTTTAATTGCTGACCTGGGTTGAGCTAAAAACGAGCCAACCCTGCAATAACCCGGGTTGAAAGTGTAGTGTAAAACAGGTTTGACCCGGGTTCAAAATACTGGGTCGGACCTTGGTTTGCATTGTGAAAGGGGTATTTTAGCCATTTGCCACAAATTTCATTGATTCTAGTTTGTTGGATGTGAACACCTGATCAGTGACATTCTATGAATGCATTGTTGCAGCCAAGATTTCCTGGAAATAGCGATGAAAAGTTTGCAAGAATGAAATTTGCCAATTGTCTAAAAACAATACACATTTTGAGCCATGACCTTTAAACCCACTTTATTACCATTACAAGTAATACTCCATTTTCAGTACAGATGTCAATATACATAATTCACACTGTATTAAAGGGACAATTCTATATTAGCTACATGGGCGGCCATAGTTGACACCAGGTACCACAGAATCTGTTGATTTCTACATTTATGAGCCACTGACATTCTAGAATTCTTCACTCTGCCTTCGATTAATTACTGCTTGCCGTTGCCATTGATTTTTCTATTCTTGTGTGCATCACTGGAGAGATAGGCTGCAAGTTTAGGACGGCTGCTGACACGGGTGACATAGGCAGAGAGCAGAGGAAAGCCCGAAAGACAGTCTGGAGCCAATACAAGATGGTTGCGCAGAATATCCACCAAGTTATAGTCCACAAAGGAAATCTGAAAAGATATTACCACAGTAAGTTGGGGGGACAACCATCACTAGTGATAGAAATAGAAATTTGTAGCAGTTTAATGAAGTGTGAGCATCTAGTTTTTATATCCTTTTATAAAGAGTGCCACAGTAAGTTACCTTACAGTTCCATTGTAACTTAGCCATTTACAGTAATGTAAGCAATAAATGAACAGATTTCATGTACTGGAACTAAGACTAAGGGGAAGATGGGGAGGTGTTTGGGGAGAGAAGTAACCTCCACACTGGACTCTTTCCCCAGCTGGTTCTGACTTGGTTTTGAGCACCTGTTCACTCACCCCATAATACCCTGACCCTTAAGAGGTATGGGAGAAAGTGCTATTTAAATTCCTAACCCCCAAACAAAACCCCCAATAACCACACCCTAAAACTGCATACTAGATGGGTGAGTTTAGTTAATGGATTGATTATGTCATCTACTATACAACCACAGTGTCCCAACCAGTTCTCACCTCAGCTCCTACAGTAAAGCCTTTACCACCATTGTTGTTACTAAGGATTTTCTCAAAGTGACCAAAGTCATTAGGCAGAGCCTTAATGTAATCCGCCTTCCCATCATCCTAAAGAGGGAAACAAGAGTAATCAGGAGTAAGCAGCGTTTGGTACATACATTACCCAGGTATTACCAAGATGGTCATACTCACATAGTTCTGGTAGATCAGACGCAGGTATTTCAGCCTGAGATCTTCCACCCCATCGTTTACCATGTCTATGAGCGTTGCCTCGTCTGAATTTTTGCCATAGAGACCTGAAACATTAAAATTGGTGACACTGGTGCAGCAAAGTATAGAGATCTAGTGGGGTGGGGAGAAGAGGTATCAAAAGCTGAGAAAGTAGAAAAGTTGACCACTGCAAACAGTCTGCTTGCAAGTCATTTTATAGACTGATCAAGGATAGCTGGAAGCTCATTGGTTGTGGGCAACTTCTCCACTATCTCACAAAGTTTTGCTCTCCCCCAGTGTGCATCATGTATCTCATGAAGGAGGGAAAATAGTCATACCATGATTCCTGCCAAGGTAGCGCAAGATTGCATTTGACTGGTACAGCGTGAGATCACCATTTTTGAAAGCTGGAAGTTGACCAAACACCTGTGAGGAAAAAGATAATTAGCATCGATTATAGAGATCCAGGCAATCAGATGTGAAGAAAATAAGAATTTACTTACCGATAATTCTATTTCTCATAGTCCGTAGTGGATGCTGGGGACTCCGTAAGGACCATGGGGAATAGCGGCTCTGCAGGAGACTGGGCACATCTAAAGAAAGCTTTAGGACTATCTGGTGTGCACTGGCTCCTCCCCCTATGACCCTCCTCCAAGCCTCAGTTAGGATACTGTGCCCGGACGAGCGTACACAATAAGGAAGGATTTTGAATCCCGGGTAAGACTCATACCAGCCACACCAATCACACCGTATAACCTGTGATCTGAACCCAGTTAACAGCATGATAACAGAGGAGCTTCTGAAAGATGGCTCACAACAATAATAACCCGATTTTTGTAACAATAACTATGTACAAGTATTGCAGACAATCCGCACTTGGGATGGGCGCCCAGCATCCACTACGGACTATGAGAAATAGAATTATCGGTAAGTAAATTCTTATTTTCTCTAACGTCCTAAGTGGATGCTGGGGACTCCGTAAGGACCATGGGGATTATACCAAAGCTCCCAAACGGGCGGGAGAGTGCGGATGACTCTGCAGCACCAAATGAGAGAACTCCAGGTCCTCCTCAGCCAGGATATCAATTTTGTAGAATTTTACAAACGTATTTGCTCCTGACCAAGTAGCTGCTCGGCAAAGTTGTAAAGCCGAGACCCCTCGGGCAGCCGCCCAAGATGAGCCCACCTTCCTTGTGGAGTGGGCATTTACAGATTTTTGGCTGTGGCAGGCCTGCCACAGAATGTGCAAGCTGAATTGTACTACAAATCCAACGAGCAATAGTCTGCTTAGAAGCAGGAGCACCCAGCTTGTTGGGTGCACACAGGATAAACAGCGAGTCAGATTTCCTGACTCCAGCCGTCCTGGAAACATATTTTCAGGGCACTGACAACGTCTAGCAACTTGGAGGCCTCCAAGTCCCTAGTAGCCGCAGGCACCACCAATAGGTTGGTTCAGGTGAGACGCTGAAACCACCTTGGGGAGAAACTGAGGACGAGTCCTCAATTCCGCCCTGTCCGAATGGAAAATCAGATAAGGGCTTTTTCAGGATAAAGCCGCCAATTCTGACACGCGCCTGGCCCAGGCCAGGGCCAACAGCATGACCACTTTCCATGTGAGATATTTTAACTCCACAGATTTAAGTGGTTCAAACCAATGTGACTTTTGGAACCCAAAACTACATTGAGATCCCAAAGTGCCACTGGAGGCACAAAAGGAGGCTGTATATGCAGTACCCCTTTTACAAACGTCTGAACTTCAGGGACTGAAGCTAGTTCTTTTTGGAAGAAAATTGACAGGGCCGAAATTTGAACCTTAATGGACCCCAATTTCAGGCCCATAGACACTCCTGTTTGCAGGAAATGTAGGAATCGACCCAGTTGAATTTCCTCCGTCGGGCCTTACTGGCCTCGCACCACGCAACATATTTTCGCCAATTGCGGTGATAATGTTTTTGCGGTTACATCCTTCCTGGCTTTGATCAGGATAGGGATGACTTCATCCGGAATGCCTTTTTTCCGTCAGGATCCGGCTTTCAACCGCCATGCCGTCAAACGCAGCCGCGGTAAGTCTTGGAACAGACAGGGTCCTTGCTGGAGCAGGTCCCTTCTTAGAGGTAGAGGCCACGGATCCTCCGTGAGCATCTCTTGAAGTTCCGGTTACCAAGTCCTTCTTGGCCAATCCGGAACCACGAATATAGTGCTTACTCCTCTCCATCTTATCAATCTCAGTACCTTGGGTATGAGAGGCAGAGGAGGGAACACATACCCTGACTGGTACACCCACGGTGTTACCAGAGCGTCTACAGCTTATTGCCTGAGGGTCCCTGGACCTGGCGCAATACCTGTCGAGTTTTTAATCATGTGGAAGACTTCTGGGTGAAGTCCCCACTCTCCCGGGTGGAGGTCGTGCTGAGGAAGTCTGCTTCCCAGTTGTCCACTCCCGGAATGAATACTGCTGACAGTGCTATCACATGATTTTCCGCCCAGCGAAGAATCCTTGCAGCTTCTGCCATTGCCCTCCTGCTTCTTGTGCCACCCTGTCTGTTTACGTGGGTGACTGCCGTGATGTTGTCCGACTGGATCAACACCGGCTGACCTTGAAGCAGAGGTCTTGCTAAGCTTAGAGCATTGTAAATGTCCCTTAGCTTCAGGATATTTATGTGAAGTGATGTCTCCAGGCTTGACCATAAGCCCTGGATATTCCTTCCGTGTGTGACTGCTCCCCAGCCTCGCAGGCTGGCATCAGTGGTCACCAGGACCCAGTCCTGAATGCCTAATCTGCGGCCCTCTAGAAGATGAGCACTCTGCAACCACCACAGGAGGGACACCCTTGTCCTTGGTGACAGGGTTATCCGCTGATGCATCTGAAGACGCGATCCGGACCATTTGTCCAGCAGGTCCCACTGGAAAGTTCTTGCGTGGAATCTGCCGAATGGGATTGCTTCGTAGGAAGCCACCATTTTACCCAGAACCCTTGTGCATTGATGCACTGAGACTTGGCTCGGTTTTAGGAGGTTCCTGACTAGCTCGGATAACTCCCTGGCTTTCTCCTCCGGGAGAAACACCTTTTTCTGGACTGTGTCCAGGATCATCCCTAGGAACAGAAGACACGTCGTCGGAACCAGGTGCGATTTTGGAATATTGAGAATCCAATCGTGCTGCCGCAACACTACCTGAGATAGTGCTACACCGACCTCCAACTGTTCCCTGGATCTTACCCTTATCAGGGAATTGTCCAAGGAAGGGATAACTAAAATTCACTTCCTTCGAAGGAATATCATCATTTCGGCCATTACCTTGGTAAAGACCCGGGGTGCCGTGTACCATCCATACGGCAGCGTCTGAACTGATAGTGACAGTTCTGTACCATAAACCTGAGGTACCCTTGGTGAGAAGGGTAAATTTTGACATGAAGGTAAGCATCCTTGATGTCCCGAGACATCATGTAGTCCCCTTCTTCCAGGTTCGCAATCACTGCTCTGAGTGACTCAATCTTGAATTTGAACCTCTGTACGTAAGTGTTCAAAGATTTTAGATTTAGAATCGGTCTCACCGAGCCGTCCGGCTTCGGTATCACAACAGTGTGGAATAATACCCCGTTCCCTGTTGCAGGAGGGGTATCTTGATTATCACCTGCTGGGAATACAGCTTGTGAATGGTTTCCAAAACTGTCTCCCTGTCAGAAGGAGACATCGGTAAAGCCGACTTTAGGAAACGGCGAGGGGGAGACGTCTCGAATTCTAATTTGTACCCCTGAGTTATCACCTGAAGGATCCAGGGGTCTACTTGCGAGTGAGCCCACTGCGCGCTGAAATTCATTGAGACCGGCCCCCCACCGTGCCTGATTCTGCTTGTAAAGCCCCAGCGTATACTGAGGGCTTGGCAGAGGCGGGAGAGGGTTTCTGTTCCTGGGAACTGGCTGATTTCTGCAGCCTTTTTCCTCTCCCTCTGTCACGGGGCAGAAATGAGGAACCTTTTGCCCGCTTGTCCACGAAAAGACTGCGCCTGATAATACGGCGTCTTCTCATGTTGAGAGGCGACCTAGGGTACAAACGTGGAATTCCCAGCTGTTGCCGTGGCCACGAGGTCTGAAAGACCGACCCCAAATAACTCCTCCCTTAATAAAGCAATACTTCCAAATGCCGTTTGGAATACGCATCACCTGACGTGTCCATAACCCTCTACTGGTAGAAATGGACAACGCGCTTAGACTTGATGCCAGTCGGCAAATATTCCGCTGTGCATCACGCATATATAAAAATGCATCTTTTAAATGCTCTATAGGCAAAAATATACTGTCCCTATCTAGGGTATCAATATTTTCAGTCAGGGAATCCGACCACGCCAACCCAGCACTGCACATCCAGGCTGAGGCGATTGCTGGTCGCAGTATAACAGCAGTATGTGTGTAAATACCATTTAGGATACCCTCCTGCTTTCTATCAGCAGGATCCTTAAGGGCGGCCATCTCAGGCGAAGGTAGAGCCCTTACAAGCGTGTGAGCGCTTTATCCCCCCTAGGGGGTGTTTCCCAACGCACCCTAACCTCTGGCGGGAAAGGATATAATGCCAATAACATTTTAGAAATTATCCGTCGTTATCGGGGGAAACCCACGCATCATCACACACCTCATTTAATTTCTCAGATTCAGGAAAACTACAGGTAGTTTTTCCTCACCGAACATAATACCCCTTTTTTGGTGGTACTCGTATTATCAGAAATGTGTAAAACATTTTTCATTGCCTCAATCATGTAACGTGTGGCCCTACTGGAAGTCACATTCGTCTCTTCACCGTCGACACTGGAGTCAGTATCCATGTCGGCGTCTATATCTGCCATCTGAGGTAACGGGCGCTTTAGAGCCCCTGACGGCCTATGAGACGTCTGGACAGGCACAAGCTGAGTAGCCGGCTGTCTCATGTCAACCACTGTCTTTTATACAGAGCTGACACTGTCACGTAATTCCTTCCAACAGTTCATCCACTCAGGTGTCGACCCCCTAGGGGGTGACATCACTATTACAGGCAATCTGCTCCGTCTCCACATCATTTTTCTCCTCATACATGTCGACACAAAAGTACCGACATACAGCACACACACAGGGAATGCTCTGATAGAGGACAGGACCCCACTAGCCCTTTGGGGAGACAGAGGGAGAGTTTGCCAGCACACACCAGAGCGCTATATATATATATATATATATATATATATATATATACACACACATACATACAGGGATAACCTTATATAAGTGTTTTTCCCCTTATAGCTGCTGTATAGTTAATACTGCGCCTAATTAGTGCCCCCCTCTCTTTTTTTAACCCTTTCTGTAGTGTAGCGACTGCAGGGGAGAGACAGGGAGCTTCCCTCCAACGGAGCTGTGAGGGAAAATGGCGCCAGTGTGCTGAGGAGATAGGCTCCGCCCCTTTTTCGCGGACTTTTCTCCTGCTTTTTTTATGGATTCTGGCAGGGGTTAAATGCATCCATATAGCCCAGGAGCTATATGTGATGCATTTTTTTGCCATCCAAGGTGTTTTTATTGCGTCTCAGGGCGCCCCCCCCCCCCAGCGCCCTGCACCCTCAGTGACCGAAGTGTGAAGTGTGCTGAGAGCAATGGCGCACAGCTGCAGTGCTGTGCGCTACCTTGTTGAAGACAGGACGTCTTCTGCCGCCGATTTTCCGGACCTCTTCTGCCTTCTGGCCGGCGGCGCGGCTCTGGGACCCATCCAAGCTGGGCCTGTGATCGTCCCTCTGGAGCTAATGTCCAGTAGCCTAAGAAGCCCAATCCACTCTGCACGCAGGTGAGTTCGCTTCTTCTCCCCTTAGTCCCTCGATGCAGTGAGCCTGTTGCCAGCAGGTCTCACTGAAAATAAAAAACCTAATCTAAAACTTTCACTAAGAAGCTCAGGAGAGCCCCTAGTGTGCACCCTTCTCGTTCGGGCACAGAGATCTAACTGAGGCTTGGAGGAGGGTCATAGGGGGAGGAGCCAGTGCACACCAGATAGTCCTAAAGCTTTCTTTAGATGTGCCCAGTCTCCTGCGGAGCCGCTATTCCCCATGGTCCTTACGGAGTCCCCAGCATCCACTTAGGACGTTAGAGAAATGGATATACAATTAAACATGGAGTTTCTCTGTAAAGCATTTTTGAAGACCTCAAATACCCAGCTGGATTGTGGTAAATGCACATTAGAGAATGAGCTGAGTCAATCTGACAAGGGGATTAGTGGGAGATGTACTAAGCAGTGATACAAGTGTAGAAGTGAGCTAGTGGAGAAGTTGCCCATGGCAACCAATCAGCATTGATTTAACATTTATAATTTGCATAGTATATAAGTATACAGTGCAGCTGATTGGAGAAGTTGACCATGGAATCCACTTTTATCACTGCTTGGTACATCTCCCCCACAATCTAATACAACTGTAAAGATGCATATACACTGGGCGTTTGTCTAGCAAGGATATCTGGGCTGATCATTGCTCAGTGCACAGTGATTTTCCCCCTGCCCAGCGATGTCAGCAGGGGTGAACGGCTTTCCATAGCAGGACGCTATGGAAAGCCACCCACCTCGCCGTTCCTTTGCTGGTGATGCCAGCAGATGAATGGCGGCAGCCAGCAGTGAAACAGGGACGCGCATCAGCGCCGGGGCATACACACTGGGTGGTTTTGAGCTGAAAGCAGCTCAAAACACCAAAAGAGAGTTGCTTTCAGCTCAAAGTTGCCCAGCGAGTATGTGCCTTAAGTCATAGAGATCCATATACATGTGAAAATTGACTAAACAAATGCAAGACAAGAATTTAAAATGGCAAAACCAGTTAAATGAACATTTAACCCTCTGGCCAGGGGATACAGGAAGCAACCACAGACATTTTATATTGCACACGTGTTCCACAGCACTGTACAAAGGCTAACCCTAATGCATAAGCAGGACACAAGTAACAATGAGCACTATAGACCTCAGTACACAATACATAATAGTAAACAGCTAAGGCAGGACATAAAAATTGATGGCGACACTAGTAACTTAAGAGCTGGTGGAAGGGATAAGCTGTTGCAGGTATGCAGAATTCTGGGAAACAGTCAGGGTGTGGGTGAGGGCTGCAAATTAAGTGCAAAAGAGGGCCAAGTGAAAAGTAGGGAGGAGGACCTTGTTCCTAGGAGCTTACTGTACCTCTAAGGGGAGGGGAGACCACCAGACGACATGAGGATCATATACAGTAACAATGTCATGGACTGGTCACTGCCACAGACTGAGGTCCGTGTAAGTGAGCAAATGGACCCCTACACACACACACACACACAAACCTTCTAAGTAGTGGCAAAGTGTACACTTTGAGAAATGCCCATAGCAACCAGCTTCTATTCTAGAATGTACTTGAATGCCATTTAGAAAATGGCTGTTTGCTATGGGCAACTAGTCCCTCTGTAGAAGATCTGATTATTTTCCCTCAATCAGAAGACAGCTGGAGTTAAGCCCTACACACTGGCCGATTTGTTAGAAAGATATGAACGATCTCGTTCATAAATAAACAAGAACTCGTTCATATCTTTCAGTGTGGAGACTCCAGCGATGAACGATGTGCGGCCCTGCGCTCGTTCATCGCTGGTCCCCCGTCGGCTGTGCATGCAGGCCAATATGGACGATCTCGTCCATATTTGCCTGCACTTCAATGGAGCCGCGTGACGGGGGGAGTGAAGAAACTTCACTGACCCCCCCCCCCTCACCGGGTTGCTCGTCGGTCATAACCGCCGCCGGGCGGGTCGGCCAGTGTGTAGGGCCCCTAAACCTAAGGCTAGCTGCTCCCTAGTCTATGCTACACACATGGCCAGATAGGGAATTAGAATGCCCAATTATGTTGTTTTGTAGTCATTACAGCTGTCCCAAGTATTAAAATAGTCATATTGTGAACTGAAGGTACAGTTTATGATTAGCTACAATAGATTATAGGGATTAATTTTGAAAATTATATTACAGATCGTACCAGTATGGCATTAGCATCTGGCTATATGTTCATTAGAAAATAAAAAAGTAGGCTGGAAAAATGTTTAAATGCACAACTAATTTTTCCAGTAGACTCAAGTCTAAACCAACAGTCATCTATAAACCTTTCAGTAAAAACCCCATCATTTCCTTCAGTATTTATATTTGGTGTGGGGTGTTATCAGATGGCACTCATACCTCTGCAAACATATTTAAACACAATTATATACTCATTATACCAGGCGCTCTAAAATGTGTAAATTGAGGTCAGTCACAACTAAAAATATACAGCTCCCATAGGTATTCTGCAGTACCACTTGTGCTACAAAAGTTAATTTAAGAACAAAGGAAGAGCATAAACACTCAGTTAAAAATAAGAATTTACTCACCGGTAATTCTATTTCTCGTAGTCCGTAGTGGATGCTGGGGACTCCGTCAGGACCATGGGGAATAGCGGCTCCGCAGGAGACAGGGCACAAAATTTAAAAGTTTGACCACTAGGTGGTATGTACTGGCTCCTCCCCCTATGACCCTCCTCCAAGCCTCAGTTAGGATACTGTGCCCGGACGAGCGTACACAATAAGGAAGGATTTTGAATCCCGGGTAAGACTCATACCAGCCACACCAATCACACCGTACAACTTGTGATCTGAACCCAGTTAACAGCATGATAACAGAAGGAGCCTCTGAAAAGATGGCTCACAACAATAAACAACCCGATTTTTTTGTAACAATAACTATGTACAAGTATTGCAGACAATCCGCACTTGGGATGGGCGCCCAGCATCCACTACGGACTACGAGAAATAGAATTACCGGTGAGTAAATTCTTATTTTCTCTGACGTCCTAGTGGATGCTGGGGACTCCGTCAGGACCATGGGGATTATACCAAAGCTCCCAAACGGGCGGGAGAGTGCAGATGACTCTGCAGCACCGAATGAGAGAACTCCAGGTCCTCCTTAGCCAGGGTATCAAATTTGTAGAATTTTACAAACGTGTTCTCCCCTGACCACGTAGCTGCTCGGCAGAGTTGTAATGCCGAGACCCCTCGGGCAGCCGCCCAAGATGAGCCCACCTTCCTTGTGGAGTGGGCATTGACAGATTTAGGCTGTGGCAAGCCTGCCACAGAATGTGCCAGTTGAATTGTGCTACAAATCCAACGAGCAATCGTTTGCTTAGAAGCAGGAGCACCCAGCTTGTTGGGTGCATACAGTATAAACAGCGAGTCAGATTTTCTGACTCCAGCCGTCCTTGAAATATATATTTTCAATGCCCCGACAACGTCCAGCAACTTGGAATCCTCCAAATCGGTAGTAGCCGCAGGCACCACAATAGGCTGGTTCAGGTGAAACGCTGAAACCACCTTAGGCAGAAAGTGAGGACGCGTCCGCAGTTCTGCCCTGTCCGAATGGAAAATCAGATATGGGCTTTTATACGATAAAGCCGCCAATTCTGACACTCTCCTGGCTGAAGCCAGGGCCAGTAGCATGGTTACTTTCCATGTAAGATATTTCAAATCCACAGATTTGAGTGGCTCAAACCAATGGGATTTGAGAAAATCCAAAACTACATTAAGATCCCACGGAGCCACTGGAGGCACAACCGGGGGCTGTATATGTAGTACTCCTTTTACAAAAGTCTGGACTTCAGGAACTGAAGCCAATTCTTTCTGGAAGAAAATCGACAGGGCCGAAATTTGAACCTTAATGGACCCTAATTTGAGGCCCATAGACAATCCTGTTTGCAGGAAATGTAGGAATCGACCCAGTTGAAATTCCTCCGTCTGGGCCTTCCTGGCCTCACACCACGCAACATATTTTCTCCAAATGCGGTGATAATGTTGTGCAGTCACCTCCTTCCTGGCTTTTACCAGGGTAGGGATGACCTCTTCCGGAATGCCTTTTTCCCTTAGAATTCGGCGTTCAACCGCCATGCCGTCAAACGCAGCAAGTCTTGGAATAGACACGGTCCCTGCTGAAGCAGGTCCCGTCTTAGAGGTAGAGGCCACGGATCTTCCGTGAGCATCTCCTGAAATTCCGGGTACCAAGTTCTTCTTGGCCAATCCGGAGCCACGAGTATCGTTCTTACTCCCCTTTGCCGTATAATTCTCAGTACTTTTGGTATGAGAGGCAGGAGGAGGAAACACATACACTGACTGGAACACCCACGGTGTTACCAGAGCGTCCACAGCTATTGCCTGAGGGTCTCTTGACCTGGCGCAATACCTGTCCAGTTTTTTGTTGAGGCGGGATGCCATCATATCCACCTTTGGTTTTTCCCAACGGTTCACAATCATGTGGAAGACTTCTGGATGAAGTCCCCACTCTCCCGGGTGTAGATAGTGTCTGCTGAGGAAGTCCGCTTCCCAGTTGTCCACTCCCGGAATGAACACTGCTGACAGTGCTATCACATGATCTTCCGCCCAGCGAAGAATCCTTGCAGCTTCTGCCATTGCCCTCCTGCTTCTTGTGCCGCCCTGTCTGTTTACGTGGGCGACTGCCGTGATGTTGTCCGACTGGATCAACACCGGCTGACCCTGAAGCAGGGGTTTTGCCAGGCTTAGAGCATTGTAAATCGCTCTTAGCTCCAGTATATTTATGTGAAGAGACATCTCCAGGCTTGACCACACTCCCTGGAAGTTTCTTCCCTGTGTGACCGCTCCCCAGCCTCTCAGACTGGCATCCGTGGTCACCAGGACCCAGTCCTGTATGCCGAATCTGCGGCCCTCTAACAGATGAGCACTCTGCAACCACCACAGAAGAGACACCCTTGTCCGTGGAGACAAAGTTATCCGCTGATGCATCTGCAGATGCGATCCGGACCATTTGTCCAGCAGATCCCACTGAAAAGTTCGTGCGTGGAATCTGCCGAATGGAATCGCTTCGTAAGAAGCCACCATTTTTCCCAGGACTCTTGTGCATTGATGCACAGACACTTTTCCTGGTTTTAGGAGGTTCCTGACAAGTTCGGATAACTCCCTGGCTTTCTCCTCCGGAAGAAACACCTTTTTCTGAACCGTGTCCAGCATCATTCCCAGGAACAGCAGACGTGTCGTCGGGGTCAATTGAGATTTTGGAAAATTCAGAATCCACCCGTGCTGTTGCAGCACTACTTGGGTTAGTGCTACTACGTCCCCCAGCTGTTCTCTGGACCTTGCCCTTATCAGGAGATCGTCCAAGTAAGGGATAATTAATACGCCTTTTCTTCGCAGAAGAAACATCATTTCGGCCATTACCTTGGTAAAGACCCGAGGTGCCGTGGACAATCCAAACGGCAGCGTCTGAAACGGATGACAGTTTTGCACCACGAACCTGAGGTACCCTTGATGTGAAGGGCAAATTGGGACATGCAGGTAAGCATCCTTGATGTCCAGGGACACCATAAAGTCCCCTTCTTCCAGATTCGCTATCACTGCTCTGAGTGACTCCATCTTGAACTTGAATTTTTGTATGTACAGGTTCAAAGATTTCAGATTTAGAATAGGTCTTACCGAGCCGTCCGGCTTCGGTACCACAAATAGTGTGGAATAATACCCCTTTCCCTGTTGTAGGAGGGGTACCTTGACTATCACCTGCTGAGAATACAGCTTGTGAATGGCTTCCAATACCGTCGCCCTGTCTGAGGGAGACGTTGGCAAAGCAGACTTTAGGAACCGGCGAGGGGGAGACTTCTCGAATTCCAACCTGTAACCCTGAGATACTACCTGCAGGATCCAGGGGTCCACCTGTGAGTGAGCCCACTGTGCGCTGAAATTCTTGAGTCGACCCCCCACCGCCCCTGAGTCCGCTTGTAAAGCCCCAACGTCATGCTGAGGGCTTTGCAGAAGCCGGGGAGGGCTTCTGCTCCTGGGAGGGAGCTGCTTGGTGCACTCTTACCCTTTCCTTTGCCTCGGGGCAGATATGACTGTCCTTTTGCCCGCTTGTTCTTATAGGAACGAAAGGACTGTGGCTGAAAAGACGGTGTCTTTTTCTGTTGGGAGGGGACCTGAGGTAAAAAGGTGGATTTCCCGGCTGTTGCCGTGGCCACCAAATCCGATAGACCGACCCCAAATAATTCCTCCCCTTTATACGGCAATACTTCCATATGCCGTTTGGAATCCGCATCACCTGACCACTGTCGCGTCCATAAACTTCTTCTGGCAGATATGGACATCGCACTTACTCTCGATGCCAGAGTGCAAATATCCCTCTGAGCATCTCGCATATAAAGAAAAGCATCCTTTAATTGCTATAAAGTCAATAAAATACTGTCCCTATCCAGGGTATCAATATTTTCAGTCAGGGAATCCGACCAAACCACCCCAGCACTGCACATCCATGCAGAGGCGATGGCTGGTCGCAGTATAACACCAGTATGAGTATATACTTTTCAGGGTAGTTTCCAGCCTCCTATCAGCTGGATCCTTGAGGGCGGCCGTTTCAGGAGACGGTAACGCCACTTGTTTTGATAAGCGTGTGAGTGCCTTATCCACCCTCGGGGGTGTTTCCCAGCGCGCCCTAACCTCTGGCGGGAAAGGATATAATGCCAATAACTTCTTTGAAATTAGCAGTTTTCTATCGGGGTTAACCCACGCTTCATCACACACTTCATTCAATTCCTCTGATTCAGGAAAAACTACAGGTAGTTTTCAGACCCCACATAATACCCCTTTTTGTGGTACTTGCAGTATCAGAGATATGCAAAGCCTCCTTCATTGCCGTGATCATATAACGTGTGGCCCTACTGGAAAATACGTTTGTTTCTTCACCGTCGACACTAGATTCGGTGTCCGTGTCTGGGTCTGTGTCGACCGACTGAGGTAAAGGGCGTTTTACAGCCCCTGACGGTGTCTGAGACGCCTGGACAGGTACTAACTGGTTTGCCGGCCATCTCATGTCGTCAACTGATTTTTGTAACGTGCTGACATTATCACGTAATTCCATAAACAAAGCCATCCATTCCGGTGTCGACTCCCTAGGGGGTGACATCACCATTACCGGCAATTGCTCCGCCCCCACACCAACATCGTCCTCATACATGTCGACACACATGTACCGACACAGCAGACACACAGGGAATGCTCTTATCGAAGACAGGACCCCACTAGCCCTTTGGGGAGACAGAGGGAGAGTTTGCCAGCACACACCCAAGCGCTATAAATATATAGGAACAACCCTACAGAAGTGTTGTTTCCTTTATAGCAGCTTAATATATCAATATCGCCAAAAAAGTGCCCCCCCTCTCTGTTTTTTTACCCTGTTTCTGTAGTGCAGTGCAGGGGAGAGTCCTGGGAGCCTTCCTCGCAGCGGAGCTGTGCAGGAAAATGGCGCTGAGGAGATAGGCCCTGCCCCCTATTTCGGCGGGCTCTTCTCCCGGTGTTTGTGAGACCTGGCAGGGGTTAAATACATCCATATAGCCCCAGGGGCTATATGTGATGTATTTTTAGCCAGAACAAGGTATTATCATTGCTGCCCAGGGCGCCCCCCCCCAGCGCCCTGCACCCTCAGTGACCGCTGGTGTGAAGTGTGCTGACAACAATGGCGCACAGCTGCAGTGCTGTGCGCTACCTCATGAAGACTAAAAAGTCTTCTGCCGCCGGTTTCTGGACCTCTTCACTTTTCGGCATCTGCAAGGGGGTCGGCGGCGCGGCTCCGGGACCGGACTCCATGGCTGGGCCTGTGTTCGATCCCTCTGGAGCTAATGGTGTCCAGTAGCCTAAGAAGCCAATCCATCCTGCACGCAGGTGAGTTCACTTCTTCTCCCCTAAGTCCCTCGTTGCAGTGAGCCTGTTGCCAGCAGGACTCACTGAAAATAAAAAACCTAATTACTTTTTCTAAGCAGCTCTTTAGGAGAGCCACCTAGATTGCACCCTGCTCGGACGGGCACAAAAACCTAACTAAGGCTTGGAGGAGGGTCATAGGGGGAGGAGCCAGTGCACACCACCTAGTCCTAAAGCTTTTATTTTTGTGCCCTGTCTCCTGCGGAGCCGCTAATCCCCATGGTCCTGACGGAGTCCCAGCATCCACTAGGACGTCAGAGAAATAGAAGTCACTGATACATACACTAGTAGTCATTATGTGACAGTATCTTGTTCTTTGTAAACTTACTGCTTGTTTTTTCAGGTCCCCTTTCATCCAGTTATCAAAGGTCACCACCTCTTCCTTCCAGTCCAAGCCCTGGTCTGCCAAGAGCATCCGCATGGCTTCACAGCGACCTGGGAAAGATCAATAACCATCAAGTAATATATTGGTGTTTGGCCATGAGTGGATGTGGAATCTATGGTAAGCTAATTTCATTTAAAACCTCTGTATGGTTCATACAGAAACAATTCCACATTCCAGGATGTCATGTAAAATAGTTTAATTTTTTAAGCCACAACTGAGACAGCAAACATAGTATACTAGATAAATACAGAGAAGGACAATTTGATTGGTGCTGAAAGCAGTCACCATCTGACCCCTTGTGTACATGTAAAGGGATGCTATAGAATACCTCATTTCTGGGCGATTTAATGAGTGGGCACAACTGCATGGCGTGCCCGATACTTTAGAAGGTGGCCTTGTTGACTACATGTATTTGTTCCAAGACAGGGACCAGCAAATTTGTAACACCCAAGATGACATTATAAATTGTTTCCTCCCCAGTCTAGGATATGGGGGAATCAGTCAGGGAAATAGCAAGACTGCGTAGCTACATTGTATTATAGGTTTGCCCCTTTAAAGACAAACGAGACATGCCCTCACCAACTACCATCTCATAGGACTATTGAAATGCTTCAGATTCTAGTCCCAAAACCTGCAAATACTTCACCATACAGTCTCCCAGGATTTGCAGCTATTAGGGCTTGGTTCCACAGGGTCACATGTTTGGCCTTATGCCTAGAGGTACTAAGTCACCTGAGCTCAAGCAGGCCTATCCTTAAAACCATGACTAATGGCGGACTTTGGTAGACTCTACAACCTGTATATTATTTGGGCATGAAAGCCAGCCGCACTTAGAGACATGGTCATACACTCAGTTTCCATTAAACCTTACCACAGCTCTGAAGAGAGGAGCTGGTTTTAATCACCAATCGAACAAAGTTCTAGACATTAGACACTTTGACAGGTGCGACACTGTATAGCAACAGTCAGGATGCTGGCAGTCATGACAGACACTGGCATCCCAGAGTTCATTATCCCGTGTAATACCCTCCTCCCAAGTGCAGACTATCCTCACTTTCCCTGCAGCCAGAACCTAGGACTCCACAGCATACGTATGTTCGTGATGTCAGCGGTAAGGACTCACAGTATTTTGAGCACTAGCATCCCTCTTCGACAAGCGTAAAACAGAACACATGTACCAACAGTCCTTAATAGCTTTGCATGTTTTAACAGTAATGGGGAAGTTTACTTCATAATTTGTTCCCAATCTCCAGTCCAAACATAGGAGCAAGCTTTTAAAGAGGTATTGGTGGGATACTCTTCTCACCACATTAAAATTAGAAAGACAGAAGCAAGCGACATGGGTGGACCTTGTTACTTACCATTGACATCAAAATAGATTATTGTGTAGTTAGGCACTGAAAAAAGGAAGAACAGAAAATGTAAGCTGAAATAAGCAGTACAATCACTTTGACAGGACAGATCCTACATATTTATATATTTGAGATATCGGATAAGAGGATCCATCAACCTATGTGGGGCCTCTAACGCATGTTTAGTTTCACCAATTGAAGTACACACAACACAAAATCATGTGTAGTAAGTATACCATGTAGCCAGGAAGTTTAACACTGATGTTTCACATATGGAGACTATTTGCATACAAACATTTGAGATTTTTTTTTTTTTTTTTTTTTACTAGACTGACAGTTTAGAGCCATCACCTGGTGGTTAAAGCTTTTATTGCAAAATCCATAAACCAGCAGCTAGATTGTCAGGTCTCTAGCGCAAGATTAATTAATGACCACTCTTCCATCATTTTAAACTATCTACTGCCATTTATGTCCTTCTGAAATGGATTCAGTATGGGATACAGGCAGTCAGGAGACTGACACCGGAATCCCAAAAGTAAGCGCAGAGTCCCCTTGCCACCACCCGAAGGGGAATAGAACAGTGTGGCGAGCAAAGCTCACCATCGGGCCCAAATCACAGCAAGAGCAGTGTGCCCACAAGGGAGAATACCAGGCTTTTGTTGGGATTCTGGGCGCTGGCATTTACACACCTGTCAGGATTCCAGCATCAGGATCCCGACAGGCAGTATATTGACCACAGAGAATCAAAAAGGGCAGTTACTGAAGTGAGGTTTTACAAAACCCACATGATTTCAGAGCACCAGTTCTGAAACTAGCAACGTAAACTTTACTTGCATACACAAAATAATAAAAATATGCACTAATGGCAAGAAAGGGTGTGGATCATTGAGTTGACCACTATTGGTCATGAGGTAAACATGGAAAGAAGGTTGACACTATTTTTTTGGTTGTCATTTTCTTTGTAAAGTGACAGAGAACCCAAATTAGTGCATAGTGTCCTCTCACATGGCTTTGGTCACAGGTTACCATTTCCAATCATGGATAGTAAAGTAAGGGAGTGGAAAAAAAAAAAAAAAAAAAAATAGATTTTACTCACCGGTAAATCTATTTCTCGTAGTCCGTAGTGGATGCTGGGGACTCCGTAAGGACCATGGGGAATAGACGGGCTCCGCAGGAGACTGGGCACTCTAAGAAAGAATTAGGACTACTGGTGTGCACTGGCTCCTCCCTCTATGCCCCTCCTCCAGACCTCAGTTAAGGAAACTGTGCCCGGAAGAGCTGACATTACAAGGAAAGGATTTTGGAATCCAGGGTAAGACTCATACCAGCCACACCGTATAACTTGTTATAACATACCCAGTTAACAGTATCAACAACAGAGCATCAAACAAACGGATGCCCACATAACCCTTTGAGCAATAACTATATACACGTATTGCAGAAGAAGTCCGCACTTGGGACGGGCGCCCAGCATCCACTACAGACTACGAGAAATAGATTTACCGGTGAGTAAAATCTTATTTTCTCTAACGTCCTAGTGGATGCTGGGGACTCCGTAAGGACCATGGGGATTATACCAAAGCTCCCAAACGGGCGGGAGAGTGTGGATGACTCTGCAGCACCAAATGGGCAAACACAAGGTCCTCCTCAGCCAGGGTATCAAACTTGTAGAATTTTGCAAAAGTGTTTGAACCCGACCAAGTAGCTGCTCGGCAAAGCTATAATGCCGAGACCCCTCGGGCAGCCGCCCAAGAAGAGACCACTTTCCTTGTGGAATGGGCTTTTACCGATTTTGAATGCGGCAATCCAGCCACAGAATGAGCCTGCTGAATCATGTTACAGATCCAGCGAGCAATAGTTTGCTTTGAAGCAGGAGCACCCAGCTTGTTGGATGCATACAGGATAAACAGCGACTCAGTTTTCCTGACTCCATAAATCTTCAAAGCCCTGACTACATCAAGTAACTTGGAATCTTCCAAGTCACGAGTAGCCACAGGCACCACGATAGGTTGGTTCAAATGAAAAGATGACAACACCTTCGGCAGAAATTGCGGAGGAGTCCGTAATTCTGCCCTGTCCATATGGAAAACCAGATAGGGGCTTTTACATGACAAAGCCGCCAATTCTGACACACGCCTAGCCGAAGCTAAGGCCAATAGCATGACCACTTTACACGTGAGATATTTTAACTCAACGGTCTTAAGTGGCTCAAACCAGTGAGATTTCAGGAAACTCAACACCACGTTAAGATCCCAAGGTGCCACAAAAGGGGGCTGAATATGCAGCACTCCCTATACAACGTCTGGACTTCAGGAAGAGAAGTCAGATCTTTTTGAAAGAAAATGGATAAGGCCGAAATCTGGACCCTAATGGAACCCAATTACAGGCCCAATGTCACTCCCGACTGTAGGAAGTGAAGGAAATGGCCCAGCTGGAATTCCTCCGTAGGGGCATTCCTGGCCTCACACCAAGCAACATTTTTTTTTCCGCCATATACGGTGATAATGTTTAGCCGTCACCTCCTTCCTAGCCTTTATCAGTGTAGGAATAACCTCATCCGGAATGCCTTTTTCTGCCAGGATCCGGCGTTCAACCGCCATGCCAACAAACGCAGCCGCGGTAAGTCTTGGAACAGACATGGCCCCTGCTGCAACTAGTCCAGTCTGAGAGGCAGAGGCTATGGGTCCTCTGAACATTTCTTGCAGATCTGGATACCAAGTCCTTCTTGGCCAATCCGGAACAATGAGTATTGTTCTCACTCCTCCTTTTCCTATGATTCTTAGCACCTTTGTTATGAGAGGAAGAGGAGGAAACACAAACCGACTGGAACACCCACAGTGTCACTAATGCGTCTACAGCAATCGCCTGAGGGTCTCTTAACCTGGCGCAATCTCTGTAGCTGTTTCCACCTGTGGCAGTTCCCACCGACTTGCAATCTGCGTGAAGACTCCTTGATGAAGTCCCCACTCTCCCGTGTGGGGGTCGTGCCAGCTGAGGAAGACTGCTTCCCAGTTGTCCACTCCCGGAATGAACACTGCTCACAGTGCTCTTACGCGATTCTCCGCCCATCGAAGAATTCTGGTGGCTTCCGCCATCGCCACTCTGCTCCTTGTGCCGCCTTGGCGGGTCACATGAGCCACTGCTGTGATGTTGTCTGACTGAATCAGCACCGATTTGTCGCGAAGCAGGTTCTCCGCTTGACTTAAGGCGTTGCATATGGCCCTTAATTCCAGAATATTGATGTGAAGGCAAGTCTCCTGACTTGACCACCGCCCTTGGAAATTTCTTCCCTGTGTGACTGCCCCCACCGTCGGAGGCTTGCATCTGTGGTCACCAGGACCCAGTCCTGAATGCCGAATCTGCGACCTTCTAGAAGGTGAGCACTCTGCAGCCACCACAGGAGAGACACCCTGGCCCTGGGGGATAGGGTGATTAACCGATGCATCTGAAGATGTGATCCGAACCACTAGTCCAGTAAGTTCCATTGGAAGGTCCTCGCATGGAACCTGCCAAGGGGAATGGCCTCGTATGATGCCACCATCCTTCCCAGGACTCGAGTGCAGTGATGCACTGACACCTGTTTTGGTTTTAATAGATTTCTGACCAGTGTCACGAGCTCCTGAGCTCTCTCTATCGGGAGATAAACCCTTTTCTGGTCTGTCTAGGATCATGCCTAGAAGAGGCAGATGAGCTGTAGGAACGAACTGCGACTTTGGAATACATAGAATCCAGCCGTGTTGCCGTTACACTTCCAGAGAAAGTGATACGCTGTTCAGCAACTGCTCTCTTGATCTCGCTTTTATGAGGAGATCGACCAAGTACATGATAATCGTGACACCTTGCTTCCGCAGGAGCACCATCATTTCCGCCATTACCTTGGTGAATATTCTCGGGGCCGTGGACAGACCAAACTGCAACGTCTGGAATTAGTAATGACAATCCTGTACCACAAATCTGAGGTACTCCTGATGAGGTGGATAAATGGGGACATGCAGGTATGCATCCTTTATGTCCAGAGACACCATAAAATCCCCCTCCTCCAGGCTTGCGATGACCGCTCTGAGCGATTCCATCTTGAACTTGAACCTTTTCAGGTATATGTTCAGGGATTTTAAATTCAATATGGGTCTGACCGAACCGTCCGGTTTCGGTACCACAAACATTGTCGAATAGTAACCCTTTCCCTGTTGGAGGGGAACCTTTACCACCACCTGCTGGAGATACAATTTGTGAATTGCAGCTAACACTATTTCCCTCTCTATGGGGGAAGCTGGCATGGCCGATTTGAGGTAACGGTGAGGGGGCATCACTTCGAATTCCAGCTTGTATCCCCGAGACACAATCTCTATAACCCAGGGATCCACCTGTGAGTGAACCCACTTGTGGCTGAAATTTTGGAGACGCGCCCCCACCGGGCCTGGCTCCGCCTGTGGAGCCCCAGCGTCTTGCGGTGGATTTAGTGGAAGCCGTGGAGGACTTCTGTTCCTGGGAACTAGCTGTATTGTGCAGCTTTTCCTTTACCCTGGCTTGAAAGGACGCACCTCGGACTTTCTTGCTTTTGTGATCAAAAGGACTGCATTTGGTAATACGGTGCTTTCTTAGGTTGTGAGGGAATATATCACAAAAAAATTGACTTTCCAGCCGTAGCTGTGGAGACCAGGTCCGAGAGACCGTCCCCAAACAATTCCTCACCCTTGTAAGGTAAAACCTCCATGTGCCTTTGAGTCAGCATCGCCTGTCCATTGCCGAGTCCACAGGACCCTTCTGGCATATCGACATTGCATTTATTCTAGAGCCCAGTAGGCTAATGTCTCTTTGGGCATCTCTCATATATAGGACAGCATCTTTTATATGCCCCAGGGTCAGTAATATAGTATCCTTGTCCAAGGTATCAAGTTACTCAGATAAGGTATCTGTCCATGCTGCTATAGCACTACACATCCAGGCCGACGCAATTGCCGGCCTTAGTAGGGTACCTGAATGTGTATAAATGGACTTCAGGATACCCTCCTGCTTTCTATCCGCAGCATCTTTTAGGGTGGCCGTATCCTGTGACGGCAGGGATACCCTCTTGGATAAGCGTGTTAAAGCTTTGTCTATCCTAGGGGAGGATTCCCAGCGTAACCTGTCCGTTGGCGGGTAAGGATACGCCATAAGCATTCGTTTGGAAATCTGCAGTTTTCTATCTGGAGATTCCCAAGCTTTTTCACATAACTCATTTAACTTATGTGAAGGGGGAAAGGTCACCTCTTGCCTTTTTTCCCCATACATATAAACCCTCTTGTCAGGGACTGGGGTTTCCTCTGATGTGCAACACATCCTTCATTGCTATAATCATGTAGCGGATGGCTTTAGCCATTTTAGGCTGCAACTTTGCACCATTGACACTGGAGTCAGAATCAGTGTCGATACCTGTCAACAATTTGGGATAGTGGGCGCTTCAGAGACCCCGACGGCCTCTGCGCTGTAGTATCAGGCATGGGTTGAGACCCCGACTGTCCCAAGGCTTCAGCTTTATCCAACCTTTTATGCAAGGAATTATCATTTAAAACCTTCCACATATCCATCCAATCGGGTGTCGGCGCCGCCCCCACATTCATTTGTACCCGCTCCGTTTCCACATAGCCTTCCTCGTCAAACATGCCGACACAAGCGTACCGACACCACACACACAGGGGATGCTCTATTTGAAGACAGTTCCCCCACAAGGCCTTTTGGAGACAGTATGCCAGCACACACCCCAGTGCTATATGACCCAGGAATCACAGTAACTTAGTGTTAACTAAGTAGCTGCTGTATATACTGTTTTTGCACCAAATTGATGTGCCCCCCCTCTCTTTTTACCCTCTTTCTACCGTGATTCTGCAGGGGAGAGCCTGGGGAGCTTCCTCTCAGCGGAGCTGTGGAGAGAAAATGGCGCTGGTGAATGCTGAGGAAGAAGCCCCGCCTCCTCAGCGGCGGGCTTCTGTCCCGCATTTTGTGTGTAAAATAATGGCAGGGGCTCATGCATATATACAGTGCCCAACTGTATATATGCTGCTTTTTGCCAAGCGGTTACCAATTGCTGCCCAGGCCTCCCCCCCTGCGCCCTACAGTGACCAGAGTGTGTGGGTTTAGTGTGGGAGCAATGGCACACGGCTGCAGTGCTGTGCGCTACCTCATATGAAGACAGGAGTCTTCTGCCGCCGATTTCGAAGTCTTCTTGCTTCTCACGCCGGCTTCTGTCTTCTGGCTCTGCGAGGGGGACGGCGGCGTGGCTCCAGGATCGGACGACCAAGGGTGCGTTCCTGTGTACGATCCCTCTGGAGCTAATGGTGTCCAGTAGCCTAAGAAGCAGGACCTATCTTCAGTGAGTAGGGCTGCTTCTCTCCCCTCAGTCCCACGTAGCAGAGAGTCTGTTGCCAGCAGATCTCTGAAAATAAAAAATCCTAACAAAATACTCTTTTTAGCAAGCTCAGGAGAGCTCACTAAGGTGCACCCAGCTCATCTGGGCACAGATTCAAACTGAGGTCTGGAGGAGGGACATAGAGGGAGGAGCCAGTGCACACCAGTATCCTAATTCTTTCTTAAAGTGCCCCGTCTCCTGCGGAGCCCGTCTATTCCCCATGGTCCTTGCGGAGTCCCCAGCATCCACTAGGACGTTAGAGAAATAGAGCATTAAAATGGGCACAGGCACCAGATCTTATCATTTTGACTAGTCAGCTGTAGTTGTGCCTTGGGCAACAAATTTGATACTTGAAATCCATAGAGGGTAGCCCCCTACATTTAACTCTTGTGCAAGCTATTAAAGTCAATAAAATTAGTACCTGTGCCCACTTCACTGCCCTATTTCTTGCAGCAGGGCATAGTTAGCCATGTCTTCTGGCTGACCTTGGCAATGCCTTCTAGTTGGCACTGTTGCAACGACAACAAAAGCACCCGAATCAGGCATACATACTGCTCAGTGTTCAGATATGCCCGTAAATTACAAAATCGGGCCAATATTGGTGTGTGTACCCAGCCTAAGGAGCCTGTATGGAAAGTGTGATTACAACCCTTTTAAATGCATATACAGTATAGCCGATTAGGTCTAGATTGAGGTCTGGTTTGTTTTATAAGGAGCTTCCAATCTAAGCTGTAAAGGGATATCAAAACCTTTACTTCCTTATATATGCAGAAGCATCTGTGTTTCACCATAAAGTGGGTGTTTTGACAGTATAGGGGGCAGGCCATATTTGCACACAACTCATGAGCTGGGAGGTATGCACGTTCCCTTGGAGGTTCAACTTAAAGTTATTTATTAAGCTCAAACATTTACTGAATGGAGTAAAATTAATGTTAGCAAAGTCATTACATACAAAAGCTACAAGCTCACTTGGGGTGGGGGGGATTTAACTTTTGCAGCTTACTTTCTTTTAAGCTACTAGTAACACAACCATGCACCTTTGTACATTGCAACAGAGAAACCAGATTTACTGGTCCAAACCAGAGTGTAACTTGCCCTATAGCTACACTTGCCATACTATCCCTTTAACACAGAACACTCAATTAACACAGTACACTCATGAATTACACAGGTTCAGTGGCTGGCTTAAACTCTGCATTTCACCTAGTTTTAATCAGCCACAGAACCTGTGTAATTTATGAGTTTACTAGGTATAGGAAAGCCTACCTAGAACAGATGGATAATACCACACTTTAAAGATTAGCACTATAAACAGATATGTTGAGGTACTGGAAGGCATTTTAAACTACATTAGAAGTGGGGGGAGGGAGGGAACCCACACATTTTACAGATCATGTCTTGCCAGTATATTAAGGAGCAACAATAATGTTCTGCAACCTCATTAAGTTATTCATGTGTGCAGAAGCTGCCAAGCAACAAGTGCAGCAATAACTCAAGCCAATATGTGGCCAGTTTTATTAGGCATAAATTCTCCTGTAGCAGAAACGTGATCCTGAAAAGGCAACACTCCCACAGAGACCAACAGATATTTATCAAACTATTACAACAGCATTGTCTGACAGAGTGCAACACAGGAGTAATAAGGAAATAAAACACAATATAGTTATATACAATACAGGAACCCACCAGACACACATACTACTAGCAAGCAATAACTGGGCAGCCCGATCCCGGGAAGAAAGAGACTCTTACTTTTGCTGGTGTGATGATGGAGACAAACGCAGCAGCACAGAATCAGATGCAGACAGAGAGACAGCTAGGCCAAACCTTCTCTTTTATACGTTGTGTGGCGTGATAGGGTCGGGGGCCTATGAGGTGTCACTCCCCCGACCCGTGGGCGTGCATATCCACAGGGGGTCATCAAAAGGGGAGTAGGATGTCATGTGACTATCTCACTGACAGTGGCCGGTGCTGAGTGCAGATATTGGCCCTCATTCCGAGTTGATCGGTCGCAAGGCGAATTTAGCAGAGTTACACACGCTAAGCCGCCGCCTACTGGGAGTGAATCTTAGCTTCTTAAAATTGCGACCGATGTATTCGCAATATTGCGATTACTAACTACTTAGCAGTTTCAGAGTAGCTCCAGACTTACTCTGCCTGTGCGATCAGTTCAGTGCTTGTCGTTCCTGGTTGACGTCACAAACACACCCAGCGTTCGCCCAGGCACTCCCACCGTTTCTCCGGCAACTCCTGCGTTTTTTCCGGAAACGGTAGCGTTTTCAGCCACACGCCCCTGAAACGCCGTGTTTCCGCCCAGTAACACCCATTTCCTGTCAATCACATTACGTTCGCCGGAGCGAAGAAAAAGCCGTGAGTAAAAATACTTTCTTCATAGTAAAGTTACTTGGCGCAGTCGCAGTGCGAACTTTGCGCATGCGTACTAAGCGGATTTTCACTGCGATGCGATGAAAAATACCGAGCGAACAACTCGGAATGAGGGCCATTGTTGTTTTATTTTATACTACTAAAAAAATCATCATCACAAGCTCACACAGTGAATAAGCAATAATCTCTGGTCAGCTTTGTACCTTCTATGGTTGCTTTCTATGGTTTCCTTAGTTGCCATTTGAAACTGTACTATGCATAAACAGAAATATGATGCATGACCGAGGTTCCTTATAAATTAGTGTTAAAATTCTACATATTAGAGGCGATACTGCAATGCACATTAAGCCCATGTAAATGTACATGGCTTAAGTTTTCACAATGGTTGTTAATTATATATATATATATATATATATAGTGGTGGGATTCAGCCGGTACGCACCGGATCTTCAGAACCGGTATCTAAAGTTAGGTATGGTTCTTAGAACCGGTTGCTAATTGCGTGGGTGCTCCCGGGCCCGAGCACCCATGGACCGCGAGGAGCACCCATGGAATCCGCCGCTGCCCCCGCTGTAGATTGAGACACGCTGGGGGCTGCGGAAGTGCTTCTGTACCATAGCAATGTAAAAAAAAACAACCAAAAATGGCTGCCGCCAAGGAGGAGACAGATGCTAGAGGTCACATTTGACCTCTAGCACCTGTCTCCTCGGCGGCGGGCATTTTAAGAGGGTGTTTTTTTTTACACTGCTGTGACTGCTATGGTACAGAAGCGCTTCCGCAGCCCCCAGCACGTCCCAATCTACTGCGGGGGCTAGCAGTAACCACTGAAATCCGCACCCACCCTTCTCAACTTTACTGGGGGCAGCGGCCAGGAGATACCTGGCAACACGCAGGAAACACCTGACAACGCACAGGAGACCCCTAGCAACGCGCATGAAACCCCTGGCAACGCACAGGAGACCCCTAGCAACATGCATGAAACCCCTGGCAACGCACAGGAGAACCCTAGCAACATGCATGAAACCCCTGGCAACGCACAGGAGACCCCTAGCAACGCGCATGAAACCCCTGGCAACGCATAGGAGACCCCAGGCAATGTAAGTGGCATTATTGTGTGTGGGCATAAAATGGTGTCAGGACCATAACTGTGTGTATCATAATATGTAATTGGCATTACAGTGTGTGGCATAACGCATAATGGATGTTATTTGAGTATTAAATGCATGAATTATTAAACTACCTTTCGGTATACTTAAAATGGTCATTAGGACATAGAACCGGTTGTTTATTTATTTGAATCCCACCACTGTGTATGTATATATATATGTATATGTATATATATTATAAGGGCACGGTCGTGCCCTTATATTAAGGCTGAATCGAACAAACGGAATTCTCCCATAGGGAACTTCTGAGATGGGGGCATGGTGTTTGAGGGGCTACACCTCAAAACTGATTGGACGTACCGAGCTGAAATTTGGCATGGACGTGTAGAATCGTCACCCGCTGCTGCATGCCAAATTTCAGGGCAAAATAATAAAAAATGAGGAATTGAGAGTAAGCTAAAGTTCCAACTGTCAGTTTTTTTCTGCCACTCCCTCAGTGGCTTTTTGACACCGTTTTCCTATAGAGTGAATGAAGATTTTTTTGGGAAGGCATAACTCAGGATAGAGGACAAATTAAGACCTGGGGTTTGTTTTATTAGATAGAGTATGTCCCAGTGTAGTGCCTTTTGGGGTTGTGGTTTTTCAAAAAGTTATAGTTTTTTTTTAATTAAGTAAAATATGCCCCATTTTAAAGATAGGGCTTTTCAATTTGTGGCCGCCAGCAGGGGGTGAACATAGATGAGCTTGTCAAGTTGTGCATGAGGAGAACGCGGGAAGCAGTGTCTCGTGCATGACGAGGACAGCTGCAGGCGGCGGGAGGACGAGAAGGAGGGAGCCTCTACAAGACCCGGAGGAGATCGCGGGACGTGAGCGATGGAGGGAGCCTTACTGGGAGAGGAGAACGACGGAGCAGTCACACGGAGAGAGCCGGAGGAAGCCGGGTCCCCTTCAGGAGTGTCAGCGGGAGGAGATAGCCGCAGCTCGGAGGAAGCCGGGCCCACTTAACTCAGCGTCGGCAGGATGTATGCCATCCTTTCTTATTTTTCTTATACTTCTCCCGCCCGCCCTGCTGTGTCCACCCGGCCGCCCTGCTGTGTCCGCCCGGCCAACCTGCTGTGTCCGCCCGGCCTGCTGTGTCCGTCCCCCGCCCGCCCTGCTGTGTCCGCCCGGCCGTGTCCGCCCGGCCTGCTGTGTCCGTCCTTCGATGCTGTGTCCGTCCTCCGATGCTGTGTCCGTCCTCCGATGCTGTGCCCGCCCGCCCTGCTGTGTCCGCCCTCCCTGCTGTGTATGCCCACCCCCCCCACCCTCCCTGCTGTGTATGCCCCCCCCCCCCACCCTCCCTGCTGTGTATGCCCACCCCCCCCTCCCTGCTGTGTATGCCCACCCCCCCCACCCTCCCTGCTGTGTATGCCCACCCCCCCCCACCCTCCCTGCTGTGTATGCCCACCCCCCCACCCTCCCTGCTGTGTATGCCCACCCCCCCACCCTCCCTGCTGTGTATGCCCATCCCCCCCCCACCCTCCCTGCTGTGTATGCCCATCCCCCCCCACCCTCCCTGCTGTGTATGCCCACCCCCCCCCACCCTCCCTGCTGTGTATGCCCATCCCCCCCCCACCCTCCCTGCTGTGTATGCCCATCCCCCCCACCCTCCCTGCTGTGTATGCCCATCCCCCCCACCCTCCCTGCTGTGTATGCCCATCCCCCCCCCTCCCTGCTGTGTATGCCCATCCCCCCCCACCCTCCCTGCTGTGTATGCCCATCCCCCCCCCACCCTCCCTGCTGTGTATGCCCATCCCCCCCCCCTCCCTGCTGTGTATGCCCACCCCCCCACCCTCCCTGCTGTGTATGCCCACCCCCCCACCCTCCCTGCTGTGTATGCCCACCCCCCCCACCCTCCCTGCTGTGTATGCCCACCCCCCCACCCTCCCTGCTGAGTATGCCCATCCCCCCCCCACCCTCCCTGCTGTGTATGCCCATCCCCCCCCACCCTCCCTGCTGTGTATGCCCATCCCCCCCCACCCTCCCTGCTGTGTATGCCCACCCCCCCCCGCCCTCCCTGCTGTGTATGCCCATCCCCCCCACCCTCCCTGCTGTGTACGCCCACCCCCCCCACCCTCCTTGCTGTGTACGCCCATCCCTCCCTGCTGTGTACGCCCATCCCCCCCTGCTCTCCCTGCTGTGCACGCCCATCCCCCCCGCCCTCCCTGCTGTGTACGCCCACCCCCCCCGCCCTCCCTGCTGTGTATGCCCATCCCCCCCGCCCTCCCTGCTGTGTATGCCCATCCCCCCCGCCCTCCCTGCTGTGTACGCCCATCCCCCCCGCCCTCCCTGCTGTGTACGCCCATCCCCCCCCCGCCCTCCCTGCTGTGTACGCCCCCCCCCACCCTGCTGTGTACGCCCCCACCCTGCTGTGTACGCCCATCCCCCCCACCCTCCCTGCTGTGTACGCCCATCCCCCCCACCCTCCCTGCTGTGTACGCCCATCCCCCCCACCCTCCCTGCTGTGTACGCCCACCCCCCCCCCACCCTCCCTGCTGTGTACGCCCACCCCCCCCACCCTCCCTGCTGTGTACGCCCACCCACCCCCACCCTCCCTGCTGTGTACGCCCATCCCCCCCCACCCTCCCTGCTGTGTACGCCCATCCCCCCCCGCCCTCCCTGCTGTGTACGCCCATACCCCCCCCCACCCTGCTGTGTACGCCCCCCACCCTGCTGTGTACGCCCACCCCCCCCACCCTGCTGTGTACGCCCCCCACCCTGCTGTGTACGCCCATCCCCCCCGCCCTCCCTGCTGTGTACGCCCATCCCCCTCGCCCTCCCTGCTGTGTACGCCCATTCCCCCCCCCCGCCATCCCTGCTGTGTACGCCCATTCCCCCCCCGCCCTCCCTGCTGTGTCCGTCCATCCCCCCCCCCGCCCTCCCTGCTGTGTCCGTCCATCCCCCCCCGCCCTCCCTGCTGTGTCCGTCCATCCCCCCCCGCCCTCCCTGCTGTGCCCGTCCATCCCCCCCCGCCCTCCCTGCTGTGTCCGTCCATCCCCCCCCGCCCTCCCTGCTGTGTCCGTCCATCCCCCCCCGCCCTCCCTGCTGTGTCCGTCCATCCCCCCCCGCCCTCCCTGCTGTGTCCGTCCATCCCCCCCCGCCCTCCCTGCTGTGTCCGTCCATCCCCCCCCGCCCTCCCTGCTGTGTCCGTCCATCCCCCCCGCCCTCCCTGCTGTGTACGTCCATCCCCCCCCCCGCCCTCCCTGCTGTGTCCGTCCATCCCCCCCCGCCCTCCCTGCTGTGTCCGTCCATCCCCCCCCGCCCTCCCTGCTGTGTACGCCCATCCCCCCCCACCCTCCCTGCTGTGTACGCCCATCCCCCCCCGCCCTCCCTGCTGTGTACGCCCATCCCCCCCGCCCTCCCTGCTGTGTACGTCCACCCCCCCCGCCCTCCCTGCTGTGTACGTCCATCCCCCCCCGCCCTCCCTGCTGTGTACGTCCATCCCCCCCCCGCCCTCCCTGCTGTGTCCGTCCATCCCCCCCCGCCCTCCCTGCTGTGTCCGTCCATCCCCCCCGCCCTCCCTGCTGTGTCCGTCCATCCCCCCCCCGCCCTCCCTGCTGTGTCCGTCCAACCCCCCCCCGCCCTCCCTGCTGTGTCCGTCCATCCCCCCCGCCCTCCCTGCTGTGTCCGTCCATCCCCCCCGCCCTCCCTGCTGTGTCCGTCCATCCCCCCCGCCCTCCCTGCTGTGTCCGTCCATCCCCCCCGCCCTCCCTGCTGTGTCCGTCCATCCCCCCCCGCCCTCCCTGCTGTGTCCGTCCATCCCCCCCCGCCCTCCCTGCTGTGTCCGTCCATCCCCCCCCGCCCTCCCTGCTGTGTCCGTCCATCCCCCCCCGCCCTCCCTGCTGTGTCCGTCCATCCCCCCCCGCCCTCCCTGCTGTGTCCGTCCATCCCCCCCCGCCCTCCCTGCTGTGTCCGTCCATCCCCCCCCGCCCTCCCTGCTGTGTCCGTCCATCCCCCCCGCCCTCCCTGCTGTGTACGTCCATCCCCCCCCCGCCCTCCCTGCTGTGTCCGTCCATCCCCCCCCGCCCTCCCTGCTGTGTCCGTCCATCCCCCCCCGCCCTCCCTGCTGTGTACGCCCATCCCCCCCCACCCTCCCTGCTGTGTACGCCCATCCCCCCCGCCCTCCCTGCTGTGTACGCCCATCCCCCCCGCCCTCCCTGCTGTGTACGTCCATCCCCCCCCGCCCTCCCTGCTGTGTACGTCCATCCCCCCCCGCCCTCCCTGCTGTGTACGTCCATCCCCCCCCCGCCCTCCCTGCTGTGTCCGTCCATCCCCCCCCGCCCTCCCTGCTGTGTCCGTCCATCCCCCCCGCCCTCCCTGCTGTGTCCGTCCATCCCCCCCCCGCCCTCCCTGCTGTGTCCGTCCAACCCCCCCCCCCGCCCTCCCTGCTGTGTCCGTCCATCCCCCCCGCCCTCCCTGCTGTGTCCGTCCATCCCCCCCGCCCTCCCTGCTGTGTCCGTCCATCCCCCCCGCCCTCCCTGCTGTGTCCGTCCATCCCCCCCGCCCTCCCTGCTGTGTCCGTCCATCCCTCCCCGCCGTCCCCAGACGCAGCACCTCACACTCACACGGACCTGACACACACGCACACATTCACACGCAGCGCCTGACACACACAGTCGCGCAGCGCCTGACACACACAGTCGCGCAGCGCCTGACACACACAGACGCGCAGCGCCTGACACACACAGACGCGCAGCGCCTGACACACACAGACGCGCAGCGCCTGACACACACAGACGCGCAGCGCCTGACACACACAGACGCGCAGCGCCTGACACACACAGACGCAGCACCTGACACACACACACACACGCAGCACCTGACACACACACGCAGCACCTGACACACACACACGCAGCACCTGACACACACGCAGACACGCAGCACCTGACGCAGACACGCAGCACCTGACACACACACACATGCAGCACCTGACACACACACGCAGCACCTGACACACGCAGCACCTGACACACGCAGACACGCAGCACCTGACACACGCAGACACGCAGCACTTGACATGCAGCACCTGACACACACACACACGCAGCACTTGACACACACACACACACACACAGCACCTGACATTCAGACATGCAGCGCCTGACACACACACACACGCAGACATGCAGCGCCTGACATGCAGCACCTGACAGACACACACACACCCACACACACAGACATGCAGCACCTGACACACACACACACACACACACACATACACACACAAATATGCAGCACTTGACACACCCACACACATACAGACATGCAGCACCTGACAAACACACACACACACACAGACGCAGCACATGACACTCACACGGACCTGACACACGCACACACTCACACGCAGCACCTGACACACACACACAGACGCACAGCGCCTGACACACACAGACGCGCAGCGCATGACACACACACACAGACGCGCAGCACCTGACACACACACACAGACGCGCAGCACCTGACACACACACACAGACGCGCAGCAGCTGACACACACACAGACGCGCAGCACCTGACACACACACACACAGACGCGCAGCACCTGACACACACACACACAGACACGCAGCGCCTGACACACGCAGCACCTGACAGACACGCGCACTCACACGCAGCGCCTGACAGACACGCGCGCACGCACTCACACGCAGCACCTGACAGGCACACGCACTCACACGCAGCGCCTGACACACACGCGCACTCACAGGCAGCGCCTGACACACACGCGCACTCACAGGCAGCGCCTGACACGCACACACACTCACACGCAGCGCCTGACACGCACACACACTCACATGCAGCGCCTGACACGCACACGCACATACTAGTGATGAGTGGGTTCGGTTCGTCGGAATCCGGACCCCCCGAACTTCACCCATTTTACACGAGGCAGGCTCGAACCTTCCCGTCTTGCTCGGCTAACCCAAGCGCGCCCGAACGTCATCATCCCGCTGTCGGATTCTCACGAGATTCGGATGTCTGCATTCGTGGAAAGGGGTCCCATGTGTAAACATGGGACCCCTTTCAGTCCGTCTGGTCCGGGTGTTCGGTTTTATTGTTTTGCCAAGTACGTGGATTTAATCTGGAACCTGGATCAGGTGAGTATAATTATCTTTTATTTTCAGGTACCCGTGGATTCTACTTGGAGAAGAGGACCGACTGCTTCGTGTCAACATAGGTAAGTATGTGTGTGTCGGCAGGTGTGAAATAAAGTTATACTTTCACGGTGTCTGTGTCCTGTTTTTATTTGGGTATTTTTTTTCCAGTAGAACTACAGGTACCAGCGGGCCCGTTTTTCTCCCGCATGCTGGTACTTCTGGTTCTCAAAGTACCAGCTTGCGGGGGAGGCTTGCTGGGACTTGTAGTACTACTGGAAAAAACTATATTATTTCAATTTTCTCAAGGCTATCAGCCTCCCATCCGCAGCCCTTGGATGGGGGGGACAGCCTCGGGCTTCACCCCTGGCCCTTGGGTGGCTGGGGGGGGGACCCCTTGATTGAAGGGGTCCCCACTCCCCCAGGGTACCCCGGCCAGGGGTGACTAGTTGGATATTTAATGCCACGGCTGCAGGGCACTGTATAAAAGTGACCCCCGGCTGTGGCATTATCTGTCCAGCTAGTGGAGCCCGATGCTGGTGTAAAAAATACGGGGGACCCCTACTCTTTTTGTCCCCCGTATTTTTTGCACCAGCACCAGGCGCAGAGCCCGGTGCTGGTTTTAAAAATACGGGGGATCCCCTGTCCGTTTTTCCCCCGGATTTTTAGAACCAGGACCGGCTCGAAGAGCCCGAGGCTGGTTATGCTTTGGAGGGGGGACCCCACGCAATTTTTTTTTCCGGGTTTTTTACATTCCATTTAAAAAAAAAAATCTTTTAAAAAATATATAAATAATACTTGTGCCTCCAAAAAAGACAAACCAAGTACCTAATCCCTTCTAATATAGATATGCTATTACCAAAAAAAACAACAACTTTTATTTATTAGATTCCGCCTGCAAAGTGTGGCGGATTGAAAATGACGAATTTACTGTTTAAAAGCACTGTTGTCGAATTTACAAACTTCAATTGAATATACTTTTGTCGAATTGCTGCATTTGTACCATTGCAGAAAAGTCGAATTTGTCAAATGTCGAATTTTAAAAAGTCGAATTTTGAAAGTCTGTAAGAATAGGCCCCGTCCCCTTCTTCACATGAGCCGTCCCCTTCTACCCCTGTACCTTGCTCTCTCCTGTCTGTGTTCTCTCCCGTCTGTAGGACTTGGCCCCGCCCCCTTCTTACCCTCCAGTGACTGCTCTCTCCTGACAAGTGGACCAGGCCTGCCCCCTACACGCTGCTGGTGTCTTCATTGTTACTTGGTCTGGAGCTCCGTTGGGGAGAGAACTCACGTGAGCTCATTAAGAATGAGGAACTGGGATGTTTTAATTTTATTGTGAGTAGTGTAGTGTGGTGATGTAGTATGTTGTATGGGGGGTATAGTGTAATTATGAAGTGCAGCATATGGGAGGGCTATAGCATAGTGATGTAGTGTGGCATATGGGGGGTGGTAGCGCATAGGCGTGCGTACAGGGGGTGCCTGGTGCGCACAGGCACTCCCTAATGTCCAGCACCGCTACACGCCACGCTTGCTGTAGCACAGTGATCGCTGAGTGTGTGATCGGTGGAGCCTAGCCTGCAGCCGGCCACCCCCCTCCCTGCCGTGTGTCCGGCCACCCTCCCCTCCCTGCCATGTGTCCGGCCACCCTCCCCTCCCTGCCGTGTGTCCGGCCACCCTCCCCTCCCTGCCGTGTGTCCGGCCACCCTCCCCTCCCTGCCGTGTGTCCGGCCACCCTCCCCTTCCTGCCGTGTGTCCGGCCACCCTCCCCTCCCTGCCGTGTGTCCGGCCTACCCCCCTCCTCCCTGCTGTGTGTCCGGTCACCCTCCCCTCCCCTGCTGTGTATTCGCCCAGCCCCACTCCTCCCGCTATGTCCGCCCCTCCCCTCCCTGCTGTGTGTCCGGCCACCCTCTCCTCCCCTGCTGTGTGTCCGGCCACCTCCCCTGCTGAGTGTCCGGCCACCTCCCCTGCTGAGTGTCCGGCCACCTCCCCTGCTGAGTGTCCGGCCACCCTCCCCTCCCCTGCTGTGTGTTAGGCCACCCTCCCTCCTCCCTGCTGTTTGTCCGGCCACCCTCCCCTGCTGTTTGTCCGGCCACCCTCCCCTCCCCTGCTGTGTGTTCGGCCACCCCCCCCCTCTTCCCGCTGTGTCTGGACACTCCCTACCCCCTCCCCTCCCTGCTGTGTGTCCGGTCACCCTCCCCTCCCTGCTGTGTGTCCAGCCGCCCCCCCTTCCCTCCCTGTTGTGTGTCCGGCCACCCCTCCCTGTTGTGTGTCCGGCCACCCCCCCCCCTCCCTGTTGTGTGTCCGGCCACCCCCCCCCTCCCTGTTGTGTGTCCGGCCACCCCCCCCCTCCCTGCTGTGTGTCCGGCCACCCCCCCCCTCCCTGCTGTGTTTCCGGCCACCCCCCCAGACATGCAGCGCCTGACACACACGCAGCACCTGACACACACAGACACAGCACCTGACACTCACACGGACCTGACACACACGCACACGCAGCACCTGATGCACTCACATGCACCTGACACTCACACGCAGTACCTGACACACGCAGCACCTGACATAATCACACGCAGCACATGACACGCAGACACGCAGCACCTGACACACACGCAGCACCTGACACACACGCAGCACCTGACACACACGCAGTACCTGACACACACGCAGCACCTGACACACACACACGCTGCACCTGACACACACGCAGACACGCAGCACCTGACACACACGCAGACACGCAACACCTGACACACACACACACGCAGCACCTGACACACACGCAGCACCTGACACACACGCAGACACGCAGCACCTGACACACACGCAGCACCTGACACACACGCAGCACCTGACACACACGCAGCACCTGACACACACGCAGCACCTGACACACACGCAGCACCTGACACACACGCAGACACGCAGCACCTGACACATGCAGACACGCAGCACCTGACACACGCACACACGCAGCACCTGACACACACACGCACACACGCAGCACCTGACACACACACACACACACACACACAGCACCTGACACACAGACATGCAGCGCCTGACACACACACGCAGACATTCAGCGCCTGACACACACATGCAGCACCTGACAGACACACGCACACACAAAGACACCTAGCACCTGACACACACACACAGCACCTGACACACACACGCAGACATGCAGCACCTGACACACACATGCAGCACCTGACAGACACACCCACACAGACATGCAGCACCTGACACACCCACACACACAGACATGCAGCACCTGACACACCCACACACATACAGACATGCAGCACCTGACACACACACACAGGCAGCACCTGACATATATACATGTGGCATTTAACGCACACAAGCACAGCACCTGACACACAATCATATACACACGCAGCACCTGCTACTCACACATATATACACATGCAGCACCTGCCACTCCCACATACATGAACAGCACCTAACACACACATATATACATGCAGCACCTGACGCACACATACACGCGCAGCACCTGACAGTCGCACACATACAGATGCGACACCTGACACAAACACATACACGCTCAACACCTGACACCCACGTGGCAGCTGACGCATACAAATGCAGCACCTGAGATACACACATATACACGTGCAGCACCTGAGACACACACACACACACATGTATGTACACGCGCGGCTCCATGCACACACACACGTACGTACGTACGTACGTACGTACGTACGTACGTACGTACGTACACACGTGGCACTTGATACACACACGTACACGCGCGGCACCTGACACACACACACACACGTATGCACACGCGTGGCTCCTGACACACATACACACATGTACGTACACGCGCGGCTCCTGACACACACATATATGTACGTATACGCGCGGCACCTGACACCTACACGTATGTACGTACACGCGCGGCTCCTGACACCCACACACATGTACATGCGCGGCTCCTGGCACACACACACGTACACGTGCGGCACCTGACACATACTCGCGTGTACGTACACACATGCACAGCACCTGACATACACACATGTAGGTACGCGCCACCTGACACACACACGCATGACACCTGACACACGTACGTACACGCACGGCACCTGACACACATACGTACATGCATGCACGGCACCTGACGCACACGTACATACTAGTGATGAGTGGGTTCGGTTCGTTGGAATCCGAACCCCTCGAACTTCACCCATTTTACACGGGTCCGAGGCAGGTTCGAACCTTCTCGCCTTGCTCGGCTAACCCGAGCGCGCCCGAACATTGTCATCCCGCTGTCGGATTCTCGCGAGATTCGGATGTCTGCATTCGTGGACATGGGACCCCTTTCAGTCCGTCTGGTCCGGGTGTTCGGTTTGTTGTTTTGCCAAGTACGTGGATTTAATCTGGAACCTGGATCAGGTGAGTATAATTATCTGGATTCTACTTGGAGAAGAGGACCGACTGCTTCGTGTCAACATAGGTAAGTATGTGTGTGTCGGCAGGTGTGAAATAAAGTTATACTTTCACGGTGTCTGTGTCCTGTTTTTATTTGGGTATTTTTTTTCCAGTAGAACTACAGGTACCAGCGGGCCCGTTTTTCTCCAGCATGCTGGTACTTGTGGTTCTCAAAGTACCAGCTTGCGGGGGAGGCTTGCTGGGACTTGTAGTACTACTGGAAAAACCAATATTCTTTCCATTTTCTCAAGGCTATCAGCCTCCCATCCGCAGCCCTTGGATGGGGGGGACAGCCTCGGGCTTCACCCCTGGCCCTTGGGTGGCTGGGGGGGGGACCCCTTGATTGAAGGGGTCCCCACTCCCCCAGGGTACCCCGGCCAGGTGTGACTAGTTGGATATTTAATGCCACGGCCGCAGGGCACTGTATAAAAGTGACCCCCGGCTGTGGCATTATCTGTCCAGCTAGTGGAGCCCGATGCTGGTGTAAAAAATACGGAGGACCCCTACTCTTTTTGTCCCCCGTATTTTTTGCACCAGGCGCAGAGCCCGGTGCTGGTTTTAAAAATACGGGGGATCCCCTGTCCGTTTTTTCCCCGGATTTTTAGAACCAGGACCGGCTCGAAGAGCCCGAGGCTGGTTATGCTTTAAGGGGGGACCCCACGCAATTTTTTTTCCGGGTTTTTCACATTCCATTTAAAAAATAATAATAATCTTTTAAAAAATATATAAATAATACTTGTGCCTCAAAAAAGACAAACCAAGTACCTAATCCCTTCTAATATAAATAGATATGCTATTACCAAAAAAGAAAACTGCAAAAAAAACATGTTTTTAAATTTTTTTATTAGATTCCGCCAGCAAAGTGTGGCGGATTGAAAATGACGAATTTACTGTTTAAAAGCACTGATGTCGAATTTACAAACTTCAATTGAATATACTTTTGTCGAATTGCCGCATTTGTACCATTGCAGAAAAGTCGAATTTGTCAAATGTCGAATTTGTAAAAAAATCGAATTTTGAAAGCCTGTAAGAATAGGCCCCGCCCCCTTCTAACCCTGTACCTTGCTCTCTCCTGTCTGTGCTCTCTCCCGTCTGTAGGACTAGGCCCCGCCCCCTTCTTATCCTCCAGTGACTGCTCTCTCCTGACAAGTGGACCATGCCTGCCCCCTACACGCTGCTGGTGTCTTCATTGTTACTTGGTCTGGAGCTCCGTTGGGGAGAGAACTCACGTGAGCTCATTAAGAATGAGGAACTGGGATGTTTTAATTTTATTGTGAGTAGTGTAGTGTGGTGATGTAGTATGTTGTATGGGGGGTATAGTGTAATTATGAAGTGCAGCATATGGGAGGGCTATAGCATAGTGATGTAGTGTGGCATATGGGGGGTGGTAGCGCATAGGCGTGCGTACAGGGGGTGCCTGGTGCGCACAGGCACTCCCTAATGTCCAGCACCGCTGCACGCCACGATTGCTGTAGCACAGTGATCGCTGAGTGTGTGATCGGTGGAGCCTAGCCTGCAGCTCATTTCCGTACCTCCCACCACCGATGCACCCGCCCCCCCTCTGCCTGCTGCTAATACTATGCTGAGTGCATTCGTCGGCGGCCTCACTGGGGGGACTGGCGTCACCTTGCAATGTGACGTGGTGATGTCCGCCCATGCTCTCCTCCCGCCCACCTGTGCTTTCCTCCCGCTGCGGTCTCTCAGTCCTAGTGTGCCGCGGCTGCCACACCACTGGGGACTGGGAGCCGCCGGCAGACACATTCTGCTGAGACTTACTTGTCAGTGCGGGTTCCGGACGGCAGGCGGCGGGTGGGAGGGCAGACGGGGAGCAGGTGTCACAAGGAGTGTGTGGGTAACTAATTCACAATACTTCCGCTCAACTTGGCACTGCTGGTCCTTCATCTCCCATGTCTCTTCACCAGATGGCGGGCGGCCCGGAAATTAAGTGATGTGTTGTGCAGCAGTCAGTGTGAAGTGACTGTGAGTAACACTGGTGGTGCTGATGATGCTGCTGCAGAATCGGGAAGCAATTAATTCATAAATATAATGTACTCTATCAATGTATTATACATACATAAACATGGACATTCGTGTATTTGTGTATACATGTATATACATGAGTGTGTGTGTGTGTGTATATATAGATATATATGTATATGACTTGGGGTTTGTTTTATTAGATAGAGCATGTCCCAGTGAAGTGCCTTTTGGGGTTGTGGTTTTCCAGAAAGTTACAGGTTTTTAAAAAAAAAGAGAAATATGCCCCATTATAGAGATCGGGCATTTCAAATTGTTGCGCCTGCACAGTGGCCGCCAGCAGGGGGTGTATTAGAGTGCCTTCACTTGAGAGCCGCAATATGGCCCCCTTATCCCCGGTTATTCTGTAAATAGGAAAATAACCTCACAGGTTAACATAGGGCAGAGTTGCCACCACTAGTGCAGGGCTGTAACGTACAGTACTAAGGAAAAGCCATATACTAAAGCGGCACGGTGACCTCACCCCTCTCAGAGACACCAGGGCGCAGCACACTGTACGGGGTACACTTGGTACACACACCTGTTAGCTCAGGGCAGCACTATAGGACCCTCCTGTAATGCTGTGCTGGCGGCGTGTAGTGATCAGGGCACTGGGAGACTGGCTGGCTGGTCTCAGTCTCTGCTCCTGGCTGGCTGGTCTCAGTCTCTGCTGCCTATAGAACTTCCACCTCGTTATATATCAGGGCTGCTCTCCTGTGTGTTCTCTTCCTCTCCTACCTCACACTGGAACTGGCCGCCCAGAGAACGAGAGGGCAGCGGCTGACATCAGAGAGGGTGCAGCAATCTATGTGGGCAGAGCCCCTCACAGCAAGGTGTCCTTATGCTGTGCCCCATGTAATCACTGTGATCGATACAGACTCTCACCCTGGTATGCTCTCTATTTATTATTTATTTTTGTACACTGCAGCATGCTCGAGGGAAGGGAGCAGGCACCCCCACCCCACCGCCACTACTCCTCCGTCAGCATCACTGCCGAGCCGGTCAGTGTTCCGGTGGCAATGAGCAGTGGGCAGCCACCAGCAACAACAGCCAGGAAGCTGTTACTCCTGGCAGCAGTAGCGTCAAGCTGCAATTCAGCCAGCGGCACGATGATCCGGGAGACAGTGGCAGCACAGGGAAGCAGTACCCCCTCCAATCGCAGCACCAACCTGGAGACTGAGGCAGCAACCCACCCCCAGCAGCAGCACCACCCTGATGATAGGTAAGATGCATTTTTGGTGTCAAAAGAAGGTGGCCGGAGTAGTGGCTGGCTGTGGTCACACCCCGGGCAAAAGTGATAGTGATTTCAGTGTTCCCTTGCGCGGGGATTGGATGCGTAGATGTATGGAGGCTATGTTTGTATAGATGTGAGCGGCAGTGTGCGGATGTATGAGAGCGGCAATGTACGGCTGTAAGAGTGCGATGGTGTGCGGCTGTAAGAGTGCGATGGTGTGCGGCTGGAAGTGCAATGGTGTGCGGCTGGAAGTGCGATGGTGTGCGGCTGTAAGAGTGCGATGGTGTGCGGCTGTAAGAGCGATGGTGTGCGCCTGTATGAGAGCGGGGTTGTACGGATGTATGAGAGCGGCAGTGTATGGATATATGAGAGCAGCAGTGTACAGTTGTGTGAGAGCGGCAGTGTATGGATGTATGAGAGCGGCAGTGTACAGTTGTGTGAGAGCGGCAGTGTATGGATGTATGAGAGCAGCAGTGTACAGTTGTGTGAGAGCGGCAGTGTACGGATGTATGAGAGCGGCAGTGTGCGGATGTATGAGAGCGGCAGTGTGCGGATGTATGAGAGCGGCAGTGTGCGGATGTATGAGAGCGGCAGTGTATGGATGGCAGCGTCATAGGGAGGGATGTCGGAATGCTGTTATAGGGTTCCTAATACAAAATGGAATCCGTATAGTGGGCGGGGCTGGCACCATGGCACCACGTTGGGCTTGATGGGCAGGTAGTGCGGCAAGCACACCCAAATTGGCGTCTGACGTTGCCTGCAGTCCACACTGTTGTGAGGAGTCAGAGTTAATTTTGACTGTGTAGTGCACTCACAGAGGACCTACCGCCCGTCCCCTCCTCGCATCTGAGCAGCAGGTCAGTCTCTTATTTTCTTTTTAATCAGGAGAGGCCGAGTGAACTGTGAGCAGGGGGGCAGAGCTACATGGGACCCAGAGGGGCTGCTGTGCTGTCAGAGAGGAAGAGAGAGATGAAGCTACTGCAGATCCCCAGCTGATTGTGAGGTGCCGGGTTGAAGGGTGATGTGATCACCCTTCTCCCTCGCTGCCGCTGGGGACCGCATCTAGGCTTCCTCCATCGAGGGCATGCGGCGCAGCAGTGGGCAGCGTGTAATGAGTTTGTCTGACTCATTATACTGCTGCCTGTTGTGGACACCTCCGTCCGTACGGACTGGTGTACTTGCCCAGCACAGAGGTGACAGTGTTGGTAGAAGTGCTGCCCAGCTCTGACCCTGCAGGCCTCCCTGATCTGGCTGCGGCCACTGCTGCTGTGGCCTGAAACCCCTGCCGGTCCCCTCCATAGACTTCCGCCTGGCCAGCGCTGGGTAGCCCAGCTGCGGGAAGGGTATGTCTCTTGCTTTCTCTCCGGCAGGGGAAGGTGACAGCGGCGGAGGAAGTGCTGCCCAACTCAGACACTACAGGCCTCCCCGATCCAGCTGCGGCCACAGCTGATGCTGCCAGAACCCCCTGCTGGTCTCCTTTGTTGACTGCCGCATGGCCAGTGCTGAAGTACTGGGGGTAGGCCAGCTACGGGAAGAGTGTCTCTGCCTCGGGCTCTCTCTCTCTGGCTGGGGAAGGAAGGGCTGATTCTCTGGCACAACAGGGAGGGCTGGGCTGCAGGAACACAGCACTGGAAGAAACAGGAGGCCGAACTCATGACCAAAAAGTGAGCAGTGCAGTGATCAGCCCCCTGGTCTTTCCCTCTCTCTGGGTGCAGAGCTGTATTCTATAGAGAGAGCTGGGATGGGAAGAAGGGGAACGGCACCTGACACACACATACACGCGCAGCACCTGACACACACACATATACACGTGCGGCACCTGACACACACACACGTAGCATCAGACACAATAAAATAAACATGCAGCACCTGACACATGCATATACACGCAGCACCTGACACATACATATACACGCACACCATCAGACACACACATACACATGCAGCACCTTACTCACACACACATAGACACGTGTAGCACCTGACGCACACACATGTACACGCGCAGCACCTGACGCACACTCGTGTACACACGCAGCACCTGACGCACACTCATGTACACGCGCAGCACCTAATGCACACTCATGTACACACGCAGCACCCGACGCACACTCGTGTACACGCGCAGCACCTAATGCACACTCATGTACACGCGCAGCACCTGATGCACACATGTACACGCGCAGCACCTGACACAGACATACGTATTCATGCACAGCACCAGACCTACACTTGTACACACGCGGAGCACCTGATACTCACACACATATACACCCGCAACACCTGACACACACATACGTGCGGCAGCTGACGCATACACACGCACCATCAGACACACTCATATACACACACACACACACACAGGAGCTGATACACAGGCAGCACCTGACACACACACATACACACGCAGCACCTGACACCACGCACTCACACGTACAAGCAATGCATTTCACGCCTACCTCCAGCCTCAGTCACAGGCTGCTGCCACCTACCCCCCTCCCTGCATCATCTGCAAAGGCAGCAAAATATTTTGACCAAAGTCTAAAGGCCCATACACATTAAACGATGTCGCTCTGTGAGCGACATCGTCTAATGTTTCCCCCTCCCGGGCCGGCCGGCGGCCGACTGTACACACTGAGCGATATGACCGCTCATATCGCTCAGTGACGTCACGCCCCCGCCAGCCCTGCATGAAGGTCGTGGACGACAGTCCATATCCTTCATGCATGACCTACCGACAGCGACGATTGTTGCCGACCCGCGGGGCCGCGCATCGTTCGTCGCTGGCGGCATACACACTTAACGATAAAACGAGCGACGTCACTCAAGGAGGGGGAAAATGCTCATTAAATCGTTAAGTGTGTATGGACCTTAAACAATTCGGTTTGGTTAATAAAATAATTTTGCACAGAATAGTAATTTTATACGAACATTTTCATTAAACATTTAAAAAATCAAATGTTTATTCTTACAGTTAAATTTTAAATTTCTGAATAAAAAAAATAAATTAAAAAAAAGCGATGAAATTCCATAGACAAAAAACCTTACGGTTTCACATGTCCCATTAAGGCTTCTTAGACATGATCGAAATTTCAGAAACCTGTTGTAACTCTTCCACTCAAACTCCAAAAAGCAATGAAATTCCGATCATTAAGGCTGACGCCTTAATGGACGTGTCCCTTGCGCAATACAGATATGGTATGCCATCACAGCCTGTGGGTAAGTGCAGATTCAGCACTCTCACAGAGTGAGATTGCTGTCACTCACACAATGGTGGAGCTGCTAATTCACAGATTTGTGTGCTCATTGGAATACACACATGCAGTCTATGCAACTGAAGGTCTGAGCGGAAGACAAAGCTGCTCAGATGAGGTAAGAGTGTTGTTGATTGGAGGGAGGAGAGCGGTGTGGATGGGGGAACAGAAGTGTGTGGATAGAGTTGAACACTAAGCAGCACTGATGGGGGGGTCAAAGAAACACAGGGGGTAATTCAGACCGCAGCAGCAGCAATCGCAGTCTGAATTAGTTTGTGAGGTGCGCACGTGCAATGGCCGCACTGCGCGTGCGTACCCCAGGAGCCCAGAGAGATGCTATCAGCATCTCACTGGCTGCGATCACCCTGCCTGATTGATAGGCAGAGGTGGTTGCGGGGAAGGAGGGGGGCGTGCAAACAGCGTTAGCATGCCATTGGCAGGGCATGGTCTGCACAACGGAGGCGTTTCCGGACCACTGGGGGGTGGGCTGTAGCGGTTATCCCCCTGCCAAGAGTGCATGATCCACAAAATTTACCTTCAGGATGTCAGCTACATGAATGGGGTAA